>NC_142953.1:10755740-10785740 GCF_046866305.1 Octopus bimaculoides
ATAGTGACAAGCATCAAAGTCTTTAGACAAGCAGAAATCACGGGAAAACTTCTTAACAACTTCATCCCTTAGCATTCAGATTACTTTGTCAAATGAAATGTGTAGTTATTCACATTGTTTTGGATTAAACATGCTTTATCTTGTAGCTTCGAGATTTTGAGGATGTGATTGTTTATTTTTAGAATGACAGTATAGGTAGGTCTGAGAGATTGGAACTGACATTATAGTAGACCATTTGGGCCAGATATGGCCGGCTTCATTGGACAAATGAATGGCTGTTACAAGTTGGTGAAAACCTCTGAAGATTATGAAAGAATAAAAGCTCCTCTATTATGACCATATTCAAAGCAGCAGAGGTTTGGAAAACATTCTCGTGGAAGGAAGAGTAGAGGGCAGTAGATCAAGAGGCAGGCAAAGGACACAATACATGGCCAATATCAAGAGCTGGTTGGACAAGAGTGGCAAGGCAGCTGCAGAACTTAGCTTTATCAGGAAGACTTTTGCTGTAGTGTCATCAGTGTACTGCAGGTGTAAGCTATATGATGATGATGATGATGATGATGATGATGATGGCCGGTTTAAATGGTGAAGCAGCAAGGAACAACAGGCCAAGTTAATTGGACATCATATGAAAAGACAAAGCCGTGATCACTTAATAAGGTTTCTCAGGAAGAGAGAGAGAGATAAGATATTCAAAGGCCTTACAAACTGGCAGCAGAAAGACTAACCTAATAATGTGCTAAAGTGTGTATGGAACAGGTGGAGGTCCATAATCACTGAGGTATGGCATAAGAAGAAGATGGGAGGATTCAACAAATCTCCACATCATTTGCCAACACTGTTCTATGTGGTCCACATTCTATCAGCCTCAACCTAATAGAAATAGCAGTCATGTTTTTCTTTATATCTCTCCCTTACTGAAAAAGACAAATTAATTTAATCCCAGATATACCAAAGACAAGATTCTCAAGGCTGGAATGCTTTTGATCTTCTGCCCGCTTGATCAGAAGTGACCTGGGGCTAAAGACGACCACACCCACAACACCACTGCTACTACTACCATCACCACCACCACCACCACCACCACAATTTAGTTTCTCATCAACTTGAGGCTGAACTTTTCATTACTGATGAAATGTTGTTGTTTAGCCCTAGGTCAACTCTGATTCATCAAGTTTATGATCAGGAGCCATTCCAGAAATAACTACCCAGTCTTTTTCAGTTTTCAATCTCACAATATCTAGGACTGAATCATTTACTGTCTCTTTTCTTTTTTCTTAACAGTAACGTATTATTTGAGGAAGATTTGGCTGCTATTTCTAGTAGTTCAAACAACCACATATAGGTTCCTTCATCGGTTTGTGATCATGTGTGTTTATGGATTTTTAGATACTGTGTATTATACGAGTATATATGTGTGTGTATGTATGTATGTATAAATATATATATATATAAACCAGGGTGCATTACGTTCCATTACTTAATAATTGAAAAGATGTACAATAAATGAAAAGAAAAAAAAATGAACAGAAAAACATATATTGATATATATTTATATATATATATATATATATATATATATATATATATATATATACACACATACAAACAAACTGACACACACACACACACACACACACACATACACACATATGGGCATGTATGTATATGTCAGCATGTATATGCCAGTGTGTCAAACAGATAATCTTCTGCCATCAACCCCTACACCACTCCCTCATACAATCTGCCACCAGCTCACCACCACTACCATTACTGCTGCTGCTGCTTTTATTTCCACCTCATCTGCCACACCATACCATTGTAACAACCAACACCACCACCACTGCCACCACCACCACCACTACTACTATCACTACAAGCTTTCCACCACTAATTCTACTGCTACGTTTCTCACATCACCCTCGCCACACCACAACTAAATTACTGTTACTGCTACCATTGCCATAACCTCCAACTACCACCACACCATCACCACAACCACCTATACAACAGACTCTAGTGTAGTTGTAACTAAACTCAATGCTTTTTTCGTAACGCACAGTCATTTGTAACTAGTTTCACAGGATAGTTTTATGTCAACTTCTAGACCCTCTCATGGGTCCTTCATACTTCTCTATATAGCATTACTACTACTATACTGGGTTCTACAATACAGTGGTAGTACTGTAGCCTACACTACACTGCTCTGGTCCATTCTGCTGTTAATGAAGGAAGCAATTTACCATTGCAGTAGTGTCTTTTTTACCCCCCAGCTCACCATTTAATCATGACTGGAAACCAGGTGAGACGACAAGAACAACTACTACTTTAACGAACTTCTTTTTCTTTTCCTTTTTTTTTTTTTCATCTGATTTTATTTACTTTATTTTTTACTATTTTTGGTAATTTTTGTACTCAAGATTCTCTTGTTTATTTCCCCTCCTAAACACACACACACACACACACACACACACACATAAGCACTTTCTTTTTCCAGAATGTTCACAGCTATAATAAATATCTTTGCTTTCTCTTGAGTTGCTGTGCGGCCCTTAAGAAACAGAAGACTTAACTGAGATTTGAACTTGTCATCTTTTACAGAAGCTGAAGATGGACAATGAGCTGAGCAATGAGAAGATTGAACGACTGGAGCGTGAACTGGCAGATCTCAGTGAGTCTGGTGGCAAAGATGATAAAGAGGTAAGGAAAATGCTTCCTGGTTCTAATCTAACCTGGCTAATTTAAAAGATGGAGTTAAATTTGGGCCCATTCTTTTTCTTTTGTTTTTCTTTTGTATTCTTTTTTTATTAATTGGTAATACATAATGTTTTTCAGTAGTTACATCCAAGACCCTTTAATTCCATCCAGGGTCAACTTAATGGACTGTTCTCACTAACCCCTAAAATTTGTGTTTTCTTACCTTTGTTGCTGTTGGTTTCTGGTTCTTTATATTCCGAGTTCAAATCCTGTCAAATCCTTTTAACCTTTTGAGGTCAATAAAATTTACTAACTCAATCTCTCCTAAAAAAAAAAAAAAAAGAAATGCTGGATTTGCACCTACATTCAAAATTGTTCAGTAATTTTGTTGTTATTGTGTATTTTCATTCACAGTTCCATGTACCTTGGGGTTTTTTTTGTATTGTATTCACAGTACCCTATTTAATGTGTGTATATTGTATCTATTTTGTTATATTCTGTGTTATATATTGGTGTAAGTCCCAACATACCCCATGCAATACTTGTGCAGTATCTAATTGTTATTTTCTGTGTTATGTATAAGTCCAAGGGTATACTATGCAACATGTCTGTGGATGTCATGAGTTACCCTATGCAATATGTGTGCAATGTTTAATTGTTGTGCATGTGTATAAACCCTGGAGCATACTATGTTATAAGTGCTATTGTCTATGTATATTTCTAATTTCTGGGATGTCGTTGCTGCTGTGCGCCTACACGCCTTTGCTCACGCAGCTGGGACGACCTCGTCGCATGTGCCTTCCGCGCTCTTTTTTTCTAAAGAACCTGTTATTTTAGGGATTGTTTCTGTCGACAGTTCCTCACATTCTATTTCCATCTTTATATCAGATTTCTATCTTTATATTCAGATAATTTCTGCATTTCTTTTAGTGCTTTATCATCCATTCAAATTTGACATTTCATTAGTTAGGGCACATTTCCTTCCTTCAATGTCTCGGAAATTTGCTTTAATTTCACTCTCTCTATTGATCAACATGGGTCTATACTAGAAATTATTATTATTAGGATTAGAATTTTAGGCAAAATGCTTAGTGGTATTTCAAGTTCTCAGTTCAAATCTTACCATGGTCAACTTTACCTTTTATCTTTTCAATGTCAATAAAATATAGTACCAGTCAAGTATTGCAGTTGGTGTAATCAACCAACTCACTCCACCTAAAATTGCTGGCCTTGTGCCAAAATTGGAAAGATTATTATTATTATTATTATTATTATTATTATTATTATTATTATTATTATTATTATTATTATTATTATTGTTTTCAACTCAGGTTTTGTTGGAATTCCTGGAGTCTTGCATGCATAGCAGGCTTGCTGCCTGCAGCCTACGGTACCATGCTATCTGTTCTCTTCATCTTTCTAATACTTTCCTGATTATTTTGGCTGTGCTAAGGAAAACGTTTTTGTAATGGTTCCACTGGGCACTCTATTCCGATTTCCTTTATATCCCTCTTGATTCCTTCTGACACTGTCCCCAAGGACCCAATGATAATCGGCACTATCATGTAGAGAGAATGCAGGATTCCCTCATTCATATTTTTGAATTTCTTCATTTTACATTTTGGCAGGCAAGCTGTCAAAATATCATTCAAACCAATGAACAATCTATTACAATCACATTGCACTCTTCTTCTTCTTCTTCTTATTATTATTATTGCAGAATCACTAGAGCATTAAAAAAAGGCTTTCTGATAGTTGTTCTGGTTCTTGGGGTTGATAAGATAAAGTGCCAGTCTAATACTGGGGTTGATGACACCAACTAATCTCCCTCCCTTTAAAACTGAGGACCTTATGACTAAATCAGAAATCATTGTTATATTAGCCCTATGGTCCTTGCAGGAACCACATCCTGCTTTCATTTCATGTGAGCCCTGGTTGAGCTGATCTATGAGCCAACTATTCCAGTCATGACTATCTCATTTTATTTTTTGTTCACAGTATATCTTGGACTTCTTAATGCAGTATCATTCCTTGGTTGGCTATTATTTAAGGGAGGTGTCCTTACTACTTCTTATTGTTGATTTCCAGTGGGTTAAGGTTCAGTTTTAGGTTAATAGGATTAGGGGAAGTGTTTAATTCAGAGTTTGAATAAGTATGTGTGTGTGTGTATGTATGTATGTATGTATATATATATATATATATATATATATATATATATATATATATATATATATATATCCATGCACACACACACACACTCACATGTATACATGGCATGCTATATAAGCTTGCCTGACTAAAATACTAATCAAGCTTGAAACTTGCAGTAGCTCAATTTTAAGTTCTGTGTATATTAAATGATATTTAACTTTTGCAGGATGAAGTAACATTTTTTCGTTGATCCCACCTATGAACAGAACATTTAATATATATATACACACATACATACATATGTGCAGGTGTGGTTGTTTGGTAAGAAACTTGCTTTCTAACTTCATGGTCTTGGATTCAGTCCTATTGTGTGGCACCTTGGGCAAGTGTCTTGTACAATAGCCTTGGACCAAGCAAAGCTTTGTGAATGGATTTAGTAGATGGAAACTGAAAGAAACCTATTGAGAGTGTCCTTGTGTTTGACATCCGATGGTGGTGTGTTTACATCCCTGTAACTTAGCAACTTGACAAAAGAGACTGATAGGATAAGTACCAATACTTGAAAAAAATAAAAGACATACCGGGGTCGATTTATTCGACTCAAATTCTCCAAGGCAGTACCCCGGCATGGCCACATTCTAATGATTGAAACAACTAAAAGATAAGATATATATATATATATATATATATATATATATATATATATATATACACACGCACACGCATGCACACACGGTGAGATTCCTATATTCTAGGTGAACTGAATCAACTACATGGAATGATTTATTGGTAACAGTTAGGTTGACTGATTGGCTGACTGTAGCTTGAGACTATCTGGACCTCAGGGATAGTCACTAAGATACTAAAACTATCCATTTAAATAGAATATACACTGACTATTTACACTGTCAGTCAGTTAGAATAGGGAGGACAGTATTGCTAATCGCTGGCATAGCAGTATCATTGTGAACAGCTGCAAGGGCGAAGGAGATGCCTTAGAATGTAGTTACTACAAGGGCATTAAACTGATGGACCAAATCATAAAAGTGGTGGAGCAAGTTATAGCAAAACTAATCAGGGAGAGAACAAGCTTAAATGAGATGCTGTTTGGGTTTGTGCCAGGATGTGGGACCACTGATGCCAACTTTTTAGTCAAGGAAAAAAAAAATACTACTATATTTAGTATTTGTTGACTTAATCTGTGAAAACCAGCAAACTTGCAGCAGCAAGCTCAATGCATGTAGGAATCCATTTGTCCTTTGTTCTCAGTCTATACCAGGCTCTTATAGCTCTTCAAATGAGGAATTCAAAATTGGCTATCATTGGCAGTAAAAGTACCTAAGAAATGAGGGCCCAATTGCTTAAAAGGTTCAATAGAAATAATTAATAGCTTCTGTTACTACTATGTGATAGCATTTAGGTGACCTGCTCAGCTGTGGAGGAGGTTGTTGTGAAACCATAACGACCAGAGTGAGGTTAGATGCAAAAAGGGGGAAGACGAAGATGATATGGATATATGATGTATACAGAGGATGACAGTTGGATGAATAAATGCCAAGTGATCCGAGAAGGCCCTTGCAAAAAAGACATGGGAAAATGTGGTTCAGGAGTTGATCTCAGGAGGTTGAATCTTGTGAAGGAGATTAGAACAGGCTGCTGCAAGTGGTAAAACTCTCTGTAGAAGTCTTGACCCCCATGTCAGACTGGAAAAAGTTGTAACATGATACAAACATCGTCGTCGTCGTCGTCGTCCGCTTTCCATGCTAGCATGGGTTGGATGATTTGACTGAGGACTGGTGAAACCAGATGGCTACACCAGGCTCCAATCTGATTTGGCAGAGTTTCTACAGCTATATGTGTGTATAATATATACACGTTCACATACTAATATTGATGTTGTGGAGGTTTATATGTTAATGTGTGTGTGTATGTAAACATTTAAGATGAAATCCTTATATAACGCGTTGGTAGGTGGCATACTGTGTGAGAGATTTTTCCATCACTAGTGTTCATATCAATGGTATGTCTGCTAATTATTAAGGATTAACATTAATCTGTATAGGATTAGTGTTTTATTGTTAAATATTTGGTAAAAACAGCTTGGAGCACACATAGTGTGTGTGTGTGTGTGTTGAGTCTCTTACTATGCACAAACATGTAAGTGTACACACACACACAAGCATACATATGTCGGGGGGGGCTGTATGTATATATATATATGCATGTATGTATGTACATATGCTCATAAACACATAATCGTGATTAGAAGAAATAGAACATAAAAAAGGACTCAATAAATACAGAATGTACGAATATGAATGTATGAATGAATGAATGAATGAATGAATGAATGAATGAATGAATGAATGAATGCACACGCATACACAGTATCACACCTACACATTATCATGGCCATACATATTCCCACACAGTCACTCAGACACTGTAACACACACACACACACACACACACACACACACACACACACACACATACATACGCACACAGCATCTTCCCAACCTCAAACATCCTCTCACATACTACCCCCACTTAATAACCCATGATGCTAGTCTTCAGAAAGCATCTCTTCCTGGTGAGGGGTCTCTTCCCTAGCCAAGAACTACTTCCTCTTCTCCTCTCATCACATCAAATTCCATCTTCTACACCCCTTTCTGTTACTTTATCACCCAACCCACATACCCGTGCCCCTCCTGAATCCTTTAATCCTTTTCCTATTTCCTTTGTGTAATGGTCTTTTCCTCTGAATCCCCCTCCTCCTCCTCTTCTATTTAGTTTCTCTCTGCATCTCTCTCTTTCTCTCACTTCTTCCTAGTTCTCATTCTCCTTCACCCGTTGTAGTCACATGATCTGCAACAGATTGTATCATGGTGTTGTTATTAAGCCCTGGGTCAGTTTTGATCCACCTAGATGGACAATCATTCTCCCTTTTATTTCAACAGTGTATCTAGAACTATATAATCTATTTCCTCTTGTTCCCCGGTAGGCCGTGATTTGAAGGAAGTATGGCTGCTATTTCTAGCACGGTTATTTACCATGTATATGCTTTCTCAATGGATGGTGTTTTTTCCTGTAATTACATGCTAAAAAATATTTATCTAATACACAATACAATAGCTGCTGCTGCTATCACTCATAGTCGAGTATAACTTTGTGATATGCACTTTCTTTCTACTTGAAATTTTTAAGTGTTATGTAGTCCCAAGCGGAAGTGCAATGACCCAGTGGTTAGGGCAGCGGACTCGCGGTTTCAATTCCCAGACCAAGTGTTGTGTGTGTTTATTGAGCGAAAACACCTAAAAGCTCCACTAGGCTCCGACAGGGGATGGTGGTGAACCCTGCTGTACTCTTTCACCACAACTTTCTCTCACTCTTACTTCCTGTTTTTCTGTTGTGCCTGTAATTCAAAGGGGCCAGCCTTGTCACACTCTGTGTCACGCTGAATATCCCCGAGAACTACGTTAAGGGTGCACGTGTCTGTGGAGTGCTCAGCCACTTGCACGTTAATTTCACGAGCAGGCTGTTCCGTTGATCGGATCAACTGGAACCCTCGTTGTCGTAAGCGACGGAGTGCCAACCAGTCCCAAGCAGACACCTTTCCAAATGTGGGACATCCAGGATGTGGTGACTGGAAAGTGAGAAGACTGCATCAACACTGGTCAGGTTCTCCATTCATTGACCTTGAAAGGATGAAAAGTAAATTTGACTTCAGCAGGATATAAAGTCAGAGTGTAGGGAGCTGAATCAAATGTCATCATCATCATAATCATCATAGTTGCTTAAATTTTACTCACTTTTCCATGCTTGCATGAGTCAGATGGACCTTATTGAGGTAGATTGTCTACAACCAAATGCCCTGCCTCT
Source organism: Octopus bimaculoides (assembly GCF_046866305.1). Lineage (NCBI taxonomy): Eukaryota > Metazoa > Mollusca > Cephalopoda > Octopoda > Octopodidae > Octopus > Octopus bimaculoides. The sequence continues at coordinate 10,764,471 of NC_142953.1, forward strand.
CTCTCTAACCATTACCCGTTTCCAAGTGAGGTAATATTTCCCTAAGGCCAGACATCATCATCATCATCATTGTCGTTTAACGTCCGCTTTCCATGCTAGCATGGGTTGGACGATTTGACTGAGGACTGGTGAACCGGATGGCTGCACCAGGCTCCAATCTGATTTGGCAGAGTTTCTACAGCTGGATGCCCTTCCTAACGCCAACCATTCTGAGAGTGTAGTAGACATATTTTAGCAAAATATTGGAAATGAATGACCCTACTTGTATGACAGTGATACTCATTTACAGAGATAAAGCAATACCTGGACAAGGAAACACACACACACACATCTGTATCTGTCTATCTATCTATCTATCCATCCACTCCCCCACCACCAATCCACACACACAGATACGATGAGATTCTTTCAAATCTGCTCACAAGGTTTTTTTGTTGGGCTGGAGCTATAGAAGCTGATACTTGTCCAAGGTGCTGTGCAGTGGGGCTGAACCTGAAACCATGTGGTTTAGAAGCAAACTTCTTCACCACATTAGCTATACTTATGCATGCATTACATTTTATCTAACCCTCAAACGACTCTGGTAATCAACCACTTTCTTACACTGCACAGCTGAAAAATTAATCAATTGCATTTGTGTGGAAACAACATATTTACTCTCACTGTAAAATAATAACTTTACTTTCAAAGCCGCTAATTAGTGAGGGTGAACAAGCATGTCCAACTATTGTAACAGACCCCTATCTGCATCCACCAGCTCCCCCACTAACACGTAGTAGGTCACCCGACTCACAAACATCTGCTTCTATACATCTCCCTGTTGCTTTACTTTCCACGGAATATTAATAGATGGTATTCTTTGATAGATGTGTGGCTGATGCCTATTGTCTTGAGTTCTGACCAGCAACAGGGATAATTATTTGTTACTTCTTTTAATACGTGTGAGTTAAGGGCAGAAATTTTAAAAAAACCATCTTGTATGGAATATTCATAAAAATTCTGTTAAACCTTAACCCTTTTAACACCAAGCCACCTGAGACTCCCTGTAATAAAGTATTCATGTTTAAATTAAAACTCTCGGCAAGTTGTTACATGAAGTCTGTGTTAATATATTTGATGTAGGTACCATTTAAATATCTGATTAGAAATGATTATGAATTGAAGAAAAGACAAGGAAAGGGAGTTCGGTGAGTGAGTAAAGGGAACAGACAGAGAGTTGTGGAAACAAACAGTTATGTCTCAGACTACAGATCAATTAGCTTCCGTTCGCTATGAAAAAGAGTTTAAAATGAGACAGTTTACTTATCACTAGTGTCCACTTTCTTGTGTCTCCATTCCAGATGTAATTCTTTGTCAGTTGATCCTGCCATTTCTTTCCTCTACTGTCAGGCTTTGTTTGTTTATAATCTCTGCAGTTTGTGACAGCCTTTCCACCTCATCACTTGTCTCTTTCTCATCCATGCCCACCACTACCTTGATCCAGTTTTCTCTCCATGTCTCTATGAGGCACTGCTGGAAAGTTCCTGGCTTTGGGTAAAAGAAAATACAGGAGGTTCACTTAATTATGATTTTATTGAACATATTCCCCTCTCAGATTCATACACCTATTGTAGCAGCCCTTCAGTTTTTTTCTGAGTAAACCCTATAAAAGAACTTGTAACGTTGGACCTCCAACCAAGCCTTTTACAATACCCTTAAAGCCAGGAACTTTTCAGCACCCCTTCATATGAACCCTTCCCTTTTTTTTTTCTCAAGACTGTTTGTCTTTCCACAATGATGCTGACTCCTTACCCAAACTGTGACTCCCCACATTCATGTTGGCACATCATTTTACGCAGACTTACTTTCTTTATCAATAATGCCACTTAACTTTGCCCACACATCATCTCTCCACACCAGTAGTGACACTTTACTATGGATTGTTCTGGTCATAAATGGTATTTAACCCTTTAGTGTTTGCGTTATTCTGCCATAATTAATGCTTTTTTTCTCCACGTTGTTTTGAACTGATCATACATTATCTTGTAGCTATGAGATTTTGATGAGGTAGCTGTTAATTTTTAAAACAATATTGTAGGGTTGGTGTGAGAGACTAGATCTGACCAGTTTGAACATAAAACAAGCAGAATACTTTTGGCTATATATGGCCGGTTTAAATGCTAAAGGGTTAACAACCATTAAATTACTGATGGAGACGAGGGTAGTGACGAATGGTGTGTGATGATATGATGAGAACAACTATAGTTGTGGGGACAGCAATAGTAATGACATTGGGGATGATGGTGGTGATAGCAATAGTGTTGGTGGTGATGATGGTGGTCTGTGGAGTTGATGATATTGGTTTCTCTTTGTTTCAGTATATGGCATTAAAGAGAGCAAAACATGAACTATCTATGAAGGTTGCTGAACAGGAAGAGGAACTTGATGACCAAGCTGGTCAGATACAGCAGTTAGAACAGGTAAGTTTACCTTTTGTTTACACAGCTATCCTGAGCTTTGTAGCTGCTTGATTAAATGAAGATTAAAATACATGCACACACACATACTTGGGGAATGATGTGTGTATTTATTTTATTATATATATAGCATGTGTGTGTGACTCAAAATGTATATATATATTTATATGTGTATATATATATATATATATTTATATATGTATATATAGCTATGTGTGACTCAAAGTTTATATATATATATATATATATATATATATATATATATACTTTATTTAAAAGCAGCAGAAATATCACAAAAACTGTTACTCAGAGTTTCACATTCCCATTCGTCGGACAGTTTTGTTATAACAAAACTGTCCGACAAACGGGAATGTGAAACTCTGAGTAACAGATTTGGTGATACATGTTTATATGTGAACCTGTGTGTATTTACAGATGCACATGTCTCTCTCTCTGTTGTCTGTGTGTGTGTGTGTGTATGCATATATTTGTTTATATATGTATACACACGCACATATATATATTTATTTATGTGTGTGTGTGTTTTTTTCAATATTTATTTTTGCTTGCAATAACTGGTTCTTTTGGTCAAACTATTGTATCTCCAGCTGCTTCAGATGCCAAGATATCAAAAATTGTCAAAGTGTAGTACATCAGTTTTGCTATAGAATGGTGAAACTATTTTCTTGTTTTCTGAAACAGCAATGTTTTGGACTTAGGACACTTTTGCATAATAGTAACAATATATATATATATAGAGTCTTGAACCCCTATCTTGTTCAGGACATCGACCTCCTGGAATCTGTTCAGAGTTGTGCAACCAAGCAAATACCCTCCGCCAGGCATGTACCATACTCTGAATGCTTCCCTGGGCATAGATACACTGAAGTGCCAACATCTGATAACTTACTAAATACCCACCAAAATTATTAACCATCGTGCCAACAACCACCTTGAGCACTTTTTTTGAACTCCTTGTGTCTAACACACATGGGCATGCCTAGAAAGTCAAACAGAACAAATACCAGCTGACCCATACGAACGTGGAAAAACTAGACATTAAAACGTTGATAATGATGGATCTTTTCACACGTATGCATGTACACAGAAGAATCCATCCAATAGTCTAACTGTAACTGCGTCCCAGTCAAAAAAAAAAAAAAAGAAAAAAGAAACAAAAAAACTTGTGACCTTGTGAGGTCAGTGTGAGTGGCCAAAATAGCTGACCCCTTTGTCTGGACAGCGTCTGCCTGTCTCATTATCTGAGATGTAGAGAATGTCTTGGACAGCTGCTGGAACTGATGACTGGGCTATTACATGACACAGCTGCCTCCACTTACTGACCATTATGCTGGACACTCACTCACACTCACAGTGGGTACTTACACACTCACAATACTTAAGTTAGCACACACACACACACACACATTACATTACATTCTTACACTCACTTATTTACTATTCATACTTATACTATTCATACTTACACATTCTTTCTCAAGAGCTTTCTGGCTATTAATACATGATGCTGCAATTTCTCTCTCTCTCTCTCTCTCCCCAAATCACATATTCAAATGACTTTCTGTGCACATACACACAGTGGGTGCATGTGGATGTATGTGTATATAGTCACACACATGCATGCATGTATACACGCGCACAAATATGTTTATGTGTGTGTGTGTGTATCTACGATATAAATGCGAGTGTATATAGTTATGTATGTAAGTTTAATCCATAAAGGCTCTGGAACTGCATCTTGAGAAAAGCAAATTTGATTTTTGAACTTTGCGTCCCACTAACAATGTCATTTGTAAATAATAATTAAAAAAATATAATTTTCTCCAAGAAATAACTTAACTTTTAAATCAGGAGTGGGGAAACTTTTTTATACGGTGGACAAGACAGGGGGTCCGTAGACAGCAAATACTTTTTATGGGCAATTTGATTTTATATATGTTTTTTAATCGAAATCTTTTAATTGACAATAAACCTAAATACTGTTAAATAAATAAATGTAAAAATATATGTTATTTTAAGCAAATATTTATGTATAAATTTCATAAGCATTTATAAGGGGGTCCCTAAGGTAAAGCCTGAAATATAAAGGGGTCTGCAAGTCAAAAAGTTTGAAAACCCCTGGTCTAGACTATGACCATCCCTATCATTTCTTCTCATCACAGACTATATTGCTCAATGTATCTTTCATCTTTTAGAATGGTTGTCTGTGATTTGATGCGAGATGTGGTTGCTAATTCTGGCTGGTTGAATAACACAGTAGAAGATATTTCTTCATAATAATTGTTGTCATCATTGTTCTACATTTCTATTTTATGTGTGTGTGTGTGTGTGTGTGTGTGTGTGTGTGTGTGTTGGTGGGCAGGAGTGTTACAGTGTTGTACTTTGCCTAACAATGTAACAATGTAAACCTCTGCTTATCCACAATAGTATAGTTAGTGTCTGTGACACTGCCACAAGCAGTCTATGTACGACATATTACAAACTAGTCTCTATCTCATATCACTGACCGATCTATCTGTTACACATCACTGACTTGTTTTGCCATTTATTTTAAAATATATTTACAGACTAAGCTACGTCTGGAGATGAATTTACAGAATCTCCGTCAGCAACATATGAAAGAGATAGAGGAGAAGGATGAGGATCTGGAAGAGCTGAGGTATTCTACACAAAAAAAGGCAAGATATTTTATCTCTCTGCTGTGTGTGTGTTTGATTATGTGTGTGTATATCTATTTTTCTGTTTATTATTTATATTGCTTAGGATAATGGATTGGCAGAATTGTTAAAGCATTGGAAAAAAATACCTTGTGGCATTTTGTTTCAGCTCTTTACATCCTAAGTTCAAATCCCACTGACATCAACTTTGCTTTTCATCCCTTGTGGGGCCAATAAAATAATCAGTCAATTACTGGGCTTCATGGTATTAACTAATCCTCAGCTCCAAAGCTGCTGGTCTTGTGCCTAAATCATAAGCAATTATTTTTTTATGCTGTCTACTAGAACTGTACACGACAGAATTGGTAGAGCATCTCGGTCTAAATACTGTGCAGTATTTACTCATGTCCCTTTACATCCTCACTTCAAATCCCATCAAAGTCAGCTTTAGTTTTTATCTTCCTGAGAACTCATTATAGATTATTGAGAATCAATTTAATTGACTGTTCCATACACCCCAACGAAAAAAGATTAGTGGTTATTAACCAATGTTGTTGTTGTTGTTATTTAATGTAAATTATTATTATTATTATTGCTATTATTATTATTATTATTATTGCTGCTATTATTATTATTATTATTATTATTATTATTATTATTATTATTATTATTGCTGCTATTATTATTATTATTATTATTATTATTATTGCTATTATTATTATTATTATTATTATTATTGCTGCTATTATTATTATTATTATTATTATTATTATTGCTATTATTATTATTATTATTATTATTATTATTATTATTATTATTATTATTATTTAAGGCAGCAAGCTGGCAGAATCATTAACATGCTAGGCAAAATGATTAGTGACATTTCATCCGTCATTATGTTCAGAGTTCAAATTCTGTCGAGGTTGACTTTGTCCTTCATCTTTCCATGGTCGATAAAATAAGTACCAGTTGAACAATGGGGGCCGATGTAATTGACTTACTCGCTCACTTGAAATTGTTGGCCTTGTGCCAAAATTTGAAACCATTATTATTATTATTATTATTATTATTATTATTATTATTATTATTATTATTACCATACCAGACAAAATACTTAGTGGCATTCCTTCCCACTATATGTTCTGAGTTCAAATGCCACTGAGTTGACTTTGCTTTTCATCCTTTTGGGGTTCATAGAATAAGCTACCGGTTGAGCACTGGGGATCAATGTAATTGACATATCTCCTTCCCCCAAAATTTCAGGCCTTGTGCTCTATAGTAGGAAGGATTATATTAATATGCCAACTTGTTCTTTTTGTCACACTTACTTCAAAGAAGTGAGTGGCAAAGGGAAAGACAGAGAGAGAGGAAGTGAAAGAGACAGTGTATGGTGACGGCAAGTATCTTCTCCCATGGACTCAGGTTGATGAATATTGCCTTTTGTTTTTTGCATTTTCCATGTTATTTCCCATGGTAATGTTGGTCTCTTCAGTCTTGTATGTTAATGTCGGTTCTGCATATCTTATGTTAATATAACTTCTGTTAAACTTGTTAACATAGTTTCTATTTCTCATGTTAATGTATCTTATATATATTTCCCATTAATGTAGCTTTTATACATATATATATATATATATCCAGTACCGTGTTTAATGCATGTTGTATTTTTCTCGTGTAACACATGTTTTGTGTCTGTTTTAGCTGAAACAGTTGGAGAGTCAACTGGAAGAAGAGTACGATGACAAGAGATTGTTGATGCAGGACAAACGTGAACTTGAACGACAAGTACAAGAGATGATGACACAAGGAGTCCAGAACAACAGTGGTAATTATTCAATGGCTGTTTGTATTCTTGATGGGAGAACAAACCTGTTACTAAAATCTTGAAGATAAACTGATCACATCTCATGGTTGGTGTTTTGTCCATGGTGGTACAACATGGTCAGTGACCTTCTCTGAGTTGCTCCCACATGGTCATTGTTTTCCCTAGGTTTGTCCTACTTGGTCAATATTTTATCCATGTTGGTACCTCATGGTTTCTGTTTTTTTCCAAGCTGGCCCCAAATAGTCGATGTTTCTAAGCTGCTGTTGTAAACTACTTCTATTCATTTCTTGAGTTCATGTAAACCACAGTACCTGAGAGGTCAGTCATGTGGATTACTGACAGCATGGCTAAAATTCAGTTAACAGAAACAATGTTGAAGTTCACCATCAGCAGGAAAACCTTCCTTGTTCTTGCCTGACATACTTAACCTATCGTGGAGGCGCTATGGCCCAGTGGTTAGGGCAGCAGACTCGTGGTCATAGAATCGCAGTTTCGATTCCCAGACCGGGCGTTGTGAGTGTTTATTGAGCGAAAACACCTAAAAGCTCCACGAGGCTCCGGCAGGGGATGGTGGCGAACCCTGCTGTACTCTTTCATCACAACTTTCTCTCACTCTTACTTCCTGTTTCTGTTGTGCCTGTAATTCAAAGGGTCAGCCTTGTCACACTGTGTCACGCTGAATATCCCCAAGAACTACGTTAAGGGTACACGTGTCTGTGGAGTGCTCAGCCACTTGCAAGTTAATTTCACGAGCAGGCTGTTCCATTGATTGGATCAACTGGAACCCTCGACGTCGTAAGCGACGGAGTGCCAACAACCTAATCTATCATCCAGTTTCCCACCACTAACTGGCCCATAGACTTCTTTAGTGGTGTCCACTTTATTGCAATCCCCTTGGATAGGTCTTGCAATCATTCATTTATTCCTTTGACTTCATTTGAAGCATAGGGTGCCAACAAAAGATCTTCATCTGTTTCAATTTTTACCAATGAATTGCAATTGGCCCCTTGGTATAGCTGCCTGCCAGTGCTTCAGTTTCTGTGAACCTTTTCCGTATTGTTTTTGGTCTGCCTTGGTGAGAGAAGGTTGTTCCATATTGTAGCTTCCTTTCATCTTTCACTACATTGCTTCAGGTGCAGTCTATAACAACTTCCTCTCCTCACAATGACATATAATTCTCTTGTCTGCATTTCTGTAGCATTGCAGACCCCTGACAGTGCAGGATTACTAAACCAACACCTATCACCCTCCTTTCTCAACTGGACCAGTATTTCGTCTGCCATTACATTACGATCTGAGTTCAAATTCCGCCAAGGTTGACTTTGCCTTTCATCCTTTCAGGGTTGATAAATAAAGTACCAGTTACATACTGGGGTTGATGTAATCGACTTAATCCCTTTGTCTGTCCTTATTTGTCCACTCTATGTTTAGCCCCTTGTGGGCAATAAAGAAATATATATACATGCCTAAAAGTGTACAATGACCTTGGTTGACCCCCCCCCCCCATCATATCCCTAGATACACCTTGCAATGACCCTAATCGGGAACTTCATAAAGGAACATTATTTCTTAAAGGTTTTTTTTGGTAGTTTGTTTCAGTAATGTCATCTTTGTTTCTCTGCTTCCGTTTTCAGATAATGAAAGGAAACTGAAAAAAGATCTTCGTCGTACCAAAGCCCTCCTCCGAGATGCCGAAATTGTTATTCAGAAACAGCAAAGTACTGAAAGCTCTAAAGCAACAATACGTCAACTGAGGAATCAGGTAAGGGCTGTACTCTTTCATTGCTTCCTTCAGTCTAACAAAACTAAACCATCTGATTGCTAGGGATGATTATGGCACTTTATTATTATTGTTATTGTTGTTATCATCATCGTCATCATCATCTTCCAAGGTGATGAGCTGGCAGAATCATTAGCACTCCAGGTGAAATGCCTAACAGCATTTTGTCCATCTTCATGCTCTGAATTCAAATTCTGCCAAGGTCCACTTTGCGTTTCATCCTTCCGGAGTTGATAAAATAAATGCCAGTTGAGCACTGGAGTCAATATAATCGACCTACACTCTCTCCTGAAATTGCTGGCCTTGTGCCAAGATTTGAAAACATTATTATTTTGGGGGTTGAGATAATTAACTTTCCCCTCCTCCAAAATTTCAGGCTTTGTGCCTATTGCAGAAAGGATTATTATTATTATTATTATTATTATTATTATTATATGTTTGACTTTTGCTTTGTATTTGTACAAGTTGACGCCAAATCTCACCCAGAGACCTCAAGAGACAACAAGTTAGAAGTTCATGTTGGTGTTATGTCTAGGGTGTCATATATTTGTACATTATTTATTATGCCCTATGCCTGTGGGCATATGGCGTAGTGGTTAAGAGCGCAGGCTACTAACCCCAAGATTCCGAGTTTGATTCCAAGCAGTGACCTGAATAATAATAATAATAATAATAATAATAATAATAATAATAATAATAATAATAATAATAATAATAATAATAATAATAGCATTGAAAAATACCTTAGGAATGAGAACCCAGGTTCGAAATTTCTCCAAGACACCTGATGAAGGCTGGAGGGTATATCAGCCGAAACATGTTAACAACAAACAAGATGAGGACAAATAACCGTCGAATGTAAATAATGTAAATAATGTACATAATTCCTCATCTCTTAAATATAGAACTGTATTGTCATATATTTGGTTTTGCATATAGTATTGTTCTAGAGAATGTTTAAGGAAACATAAGAAAATTATGAGTTTGTTTTAAAATCTGAGATTACAAAGACAGTATTTGATGCAGGATATGGGCAGTCTGACAACAAGACATTAAATGATGATGATATTCTGATTATAATCATTGATGGAGAGAGAGTAGAAGGTGGTGTTTTGTTATAGTAAAGTTGAAATGGCAGTTATCAACATTTCCTTCCAGTGTCCATTCATGTTTCTCTTGTGTGTGTTTCAGTTGGAAGATGCAGCCTTTACTGCTGCCTCTGCTGTGAAAGCTAAGAAGAATCTAGAAATAGAGCTGGAAGAACTACAACAGCAGCTTGAAGAAATGTCGAAAGGAAAACAAGATGTAAGTATTTTGTCACATCCCAGATCACCATAGTTCCACTTTTATGTCATTTTATTGGACTGCTTTTGGATATGTGTTATGTGTGTATATATATATATATATATATATATATATATATATATATATATATAGGCACAGGAGTGGCTGTGTGGTAAGTAGCTTGCTTGCCAACCGCATGGTTCTGGGTTCAGTCCCACTGCGTGTCACCTTGGGCAAGTGTCTTCTACTATAGCCTCGGGCTGACCAAAGCCTTGTGAGTGGATTTGGTAGACGGAAACTGAAAGAAGCCCGTCGTATATATGTATGTATATATATATATATATATATATATATATATATATATATATATATATATATGTGTGTGTGTATATATACATATATGTATGTATATGTTTGTGTGTCTGTGTTTGTCCCCCCACAATTGTAAGCTAAACAAACTACTTACTACATGTGACACCGGCCCACCATTAGAGTAATTTACCCATGTTATGCTATAGAAGGCAAGTTGTCTGTTCATTTCAACCAGAAATAATGTCATCACTTCTGTTAAATATTTGAAATGTCTATCTTTCACCCGTACAGGCTGAGGCACGTTACATGACAGTGTTGCGGGAGTTAACGGATGTCCAGAGTCGGACAGAAGAGGCTGAAGAAGACATGAATGAAATAATGGCCAAATATAAAGCAGCTGTCCGTCAGGTTGGTTAATTTTTATTTTATCCTATCCTTCCTCCCACCCCCCCCCACACACACACACACTTTTCCACCGTGTCTCCACCCTTATTCCCCCTCTCTATACATAACCCAACACCTCTTTGCTTACTCTTCATCTTTCCACTTGTCTTGTATTACTCTATTTATTCCACACAACTACATCTGTACTTACTCCAAGCCTTATACCTATCTCTCATCTCTATACTTACCTCACACCTTTACACACATACAGTGGAGGCGCAATGGCCCAGTGGTTAGGGCAGCGGACTTGCAGTTGTAGGATCGCAGTTTCGATTCCCAGACCGGGCATTGTGAGTGTTTATTGAGCGAAAACACCCAAAGCTCCACGAGGCTCCGGCAGGGGATGGTGGCGAACCCTGCTGTACTCTTTCACCACAATTTTCTCTCACTCTTTCTCCCTGTTTCTGTTGTACCTCTATTTCAAAGGGCCAACTTTGTCACACTCTGTGCCATGCTGAATCTCCCTGAGAGCTACGTTCAGGGTACACGTGTCTGTGGAGTGCTCAACCACTTGCATGTTAATTTCACAAGCAGGCTGTTCCGTTGATCGGATCAACTAGAAACCTTGCCATTGTAACCAACAGAGTACTACGACACATGCATGCACATATGTTAAGCAGAAAGTACAAAACGCCATACACAGGGAATCCTTAATGCTTTTGAATTTCCCTCTGAGACAGAGAAGGAAAATTAAAATCTAATGACAGTTATCAAATCTGATTGAAACCGAAGATAATACCTTGAATTAAGAATTTAATTCTTGAATGGATTAATATGCTTGAGGAGAAAGAAACAGCTTGACTCAGCTCATATTTTATGCTGCCAACTGGAAAAGAAGATGGGATATATCTTCTCAAAAGTCCTTTGAGAGACTGCACACCTTTTTTCTGAACACTACTTCCAATTCATGCTATGTTGTGTATAAAATATCTGTGTTTGGATGCAAGAGACAGCTATGGTCACAGTGTTTCGGTTTCAATTTGATCTCATCAGCATAGTAGAATCCAAACTTGTTCCAAATATGTTTTAGATGTTTTTACATATACAAAATGGTGTTTCATACATTTTTAGCCAATGGTAATTTGCATTATTGAACCAAAAAAAAAATTAAAAAAGAGAAAATAACTAAAAGAGTCCAGTGGCAGAATTTGAATAATTAGGTTAATGAGGGTGTAATGAACACTGATATTTCTTATTTTATTGAAATTTTTCCTGGAACAGAGGAGATAGACAAAAAAGCAAATAAGCAATTAAGCTATCATTTTCCCTACAGTCAAGAATCTCTTCAGTGACTTTCCATCCCACATACCTTCTCCTATTCTATTTAGTCCATTCTGCCTTTATGTCACAGGATATGTGACAAAAGATTTCAGACAAAGGACACTAAAATAAGAACAAGCATTTCATAATTTCCTAAAATTATCTCCTCCTCCTCCTCTTTCAGTGTTACTAACATTTGCCACTAGGTTTTTGTTTAGCTACTAGTTGAAGATCTGTTCTTTATTCTCAGCTTTGGTCTTTTTCACACACCTCTTCTGTCACACATCTCCTCTGCCATATACTTCCTCTGTCATATCCATGATGGCATATTTTCTTCTCCCTCTAGTTGACAAATCACTGCTTTGCTATCCTTCCTGAGTCCAATACCTCCATGTCAGATATAGTGGATACTATTTCAACAAACCTATTGTGTATATATATATATATATATATATATATATATATATAATATCATCATCGTCGTCGTTTAATGTCCGCTTTCCATGCTAGCATGGGTTGGACGATTTGACTGAGGACTGGTGGACCAGGAGGCGACACCAGGCTCCAATCTGATTTGGCAGAGTTTCTACAGCTGGATGCCCTTCCTAACGCCAACCACTCCGAGAGTGTAGTGGGTGCTTTTACGTGCCACCGGCACGAGGGCCAGTCAGGCGGGTACTGGCATATATATATATATGTGTGTGTATTCATGTAGATTGACGTAGTTATTATGCATATTCATATTTGTTTATTGTTGTGCTTTTCTGAATTTGTAGCAAGCAGTTGATCAGATCACAATATCAGATTATCTCCGACATAATGATGAACTTCAAACTGAGAATGAGAAACTAAAGTCTGAAGTAAGCAAAAAGGCTTCCATTGCCGTATTCTTTATCTGCTTTGTTAAATTATATATTTCTTTGATTCTCTGTATAAGACTAAATGTTTCTAATCACCACATTCTTATGGTTGTACGTAGCTTTTCATAGACAAACCTGCATTGTAGACACACCTACATTGCAATAGATGCATTTATTTAGTTATAGACATATTTTTTTACTTGTTTCAGTCATTAGACTGTGGCCATGCTGGGGTACTGCCTAAACACACCTTACTTGTTACAGACTCACCTACCCACTTATTGGTACATGCACACTTATAAAGATGCAACCATCTCATTACAGATACACCTGCCTAATTAGAAACATATGTATACATAATTATAAACATACTTACCTTAGCATAGACACATCTACTTATTAGGTAGATGTGTCTATACACACCTATATAATTACAAACACATGTGCCTTCTTAAGGACATCTCCCTGTTTACAGATACTTCAGTCTGTTTATTAGTACATCTATGCCTTTATAGGTTCCCTACCCGCTTTTTTTTATGGGTACATGTATGTGTTTATGGTCAGAACTGTTAGTTTACAGTTACATCTATTTATAGGCATATTTAACTTTTTGTAAATAGGTCAATACAACTGCTCGTTTACTGGCACATCTATGAGAGGGTGATGAAAAGTTCCTAGCTTTGAGTAAAACAAAATACACGAAGATCAGTTGTTAATTATGATTTTTATTCAACTGTGACGCATGCGTACGAACAACCATGCTACATGGCAGTGAAACATGGGCTGTAACTGCTGAGGACATACGTAAGCTCGCAAGGAATGAAGCCAGTATGCTCCGTTGGATGTGTAATGTCAATGTGAATACCCGTCAGAGTGTAAGTATCTTGAGAGAAAAGCTGAACATTAGAAGCATCAGTTGTGGCGTGCAAGAGAGACGATTGCGCTGGTATGGACATGTGGTGAGAATGGAGGAGGATAGCTGCGTGAAAAAGTGCCACACCCTAACAGTTGAGGGAACCCGTGGAAGAGGTAGGCCCAGGAAGACCTGGGCTGAGGTGGTGAGGCAAGACCTTCGTACATTGGGCCTCACCGAGGCGATGACTACGGACCGAGACCTTTGGAAATGGGCTGTGCGTGAGAAGACCCGGCAAGCCAAGTAAGATCGTTGCCAGTGCCCCTGGACTGGTTCTTGTGCGGGTGGCACATGAGATGCACCATTTTGAGCGTGGCCGTTGCCAGTACCGCCTGACTGGCTCCTGTAGGATTTTCGAGCGAGATCGTTGCCAGTGCCCCTGGACTGGCTTGTGCGGGTGGCACATAAAAGACACCATTTCGAGCGTGGCCGTTTTCGTGCGGGTGACACGTAAAAGCACCCACTACACTCTCTGAGTGGTTGGCGTTAGGAAGGGCATCCAGCTGTAGAAACTCTGCCAAATCAGACTGGAGCCTGGTGTTGCCATCCGGTTTCACCAGTCCTCAGTCAAATCGTCCAACCCATGCTAGCATGGAAAGCGGACGTTAAACGATGATGATGATATTCCTCTCTCAGATTCACACACTTATTGCAGTGGTCTTTCAGTTTTCCCAAGCCCTGTAAAAAAAACTTGGACGGTTGGGCCTCCAACCAGGCCTTTCACGATACCCTTAAAACCAGGAACTTTACAGCACCCCCCTTGTATATGGTTATAGTCATGTTCACACCGTGTCACACTCACATGTACATTGTAAAGTGTAGCTGTTATTTTCTTTTGTTTGTAGATTTCCAGTTTGACCACTAAAGTAGAGTCTGTCGAAGACCAAACCGTGAGTAAGACACAAGTATCGCGGCTGGAGAGTAAAGTGAGGGAGGTAGAGTCAAAGTTGGAACTAGAGACTTCAACACGACACCGGTTAGAGGTGAGTTGGCAGTTAGCCATCATTCATATTCCTGTAAGTGTATTCACAGGTGTGCATGTGTCCTTATATACATATACATGCACATACACATACATTTGAACATGTATAGGTGCAGGCATGGCTGTGTGGTTTAGAAGTTTGCTTCACAACCACATGGTTCTAGGTTCAGTCTCAATGTGTAGCACCTTAGACAAGTGTCTTCTACAATAGCTCCAGAGCAACCAAAGCCTTCTGAATGGATTTGGAAGATGGAAACTGAAAGAAGCCCATCGTCTGTGTGCGTGTGTGTTTGTGTTTTGATATCATGTGAGGTGGTAAATGATTGTATTATTCATTTCTTATATACTGTAGGAATTTGTCTGAACACTGGGAAATATTACCTTACTTGGAAACAAGTGAGGGTTGGCAACAGGAAGGGCATCCAGCCATAGAAAATCTGCTGCTTCAATAAGCTCCATCATGGTAAAAGAGACTTAAAAATAATATGTATATATATATATATATATATATATATATATATATATATAATTATAATATCTGGTAATTAGTCATATATTAATTAATATCGATTAATTATCAGGAGGCCAGCGCATCTAAAGAATCAAAGAGATTTAGAAATATTATCTGCAATCTCAGGGGATTAAGGTACATTTTAAAAAATAACGTCGACCACTAACGTGGACAATTAATGCGCTAGAAATAGATCACATCTTGTGTCTATTAAGACCTAAATTGTTCTCAACATGAAATATAGCAGCATACCAAAAACGTGAGCGGGCAAGACATTTAAAATCACCTAAAAAAGCATTATTAAACATATATGTATATATATATTGATAGAATGGACAACGAAAGAAAGAAAGAGACCTCGATATTATGTAAATAGAGGAATTTGTCTGTAAAAATATGTGACACTTATTCAGTAGCCATGATAAAACTCCGAGTTTTGGATTGCCGGGGTGGGAACCCACGCCAACATCTCTTCAGTTATCCGGCCATTGAAAATTCCTGTTTATAATATATATATTATAAACATCAGTAGCACTGCCCTGTATAGGACGCCACACTTAGTTGGCAAATATATGTTACAGTTCTGTACTGCTACTGTTTATATCTCGCTCAGAAACTTAATATAAGATTCTCTCTCTTCTATATATATATATATATATATATTTATAATAGATATAATTTTCACAGCATGATAGATGCAGGGGAAGTGCTATGAGCAGAATATGGATCTTGTCCAGGTTTTCATTGATTTAACCCAAACCTTCAATACTGTGAATACAGTTTCCATGCAGGATTTAAGCAAGCTGCTCAAAAATAACTTGCTAGGGTAGTGAATGGAGGAAGCTTTATCTGCAATACCTGTGGACAAGCAGGGCTCTTTAGTCACCAGTGGAGCCACAAGTGTAAAGTATAATTGTGTCTGAGTGTATAATGTTTTTCATGGTCAGTGATTGGTCTTTCTCAGTTATGAGTTGACAGCCATCACATATATAAGCATGCACACATACACACACAAAGGCGGCGAGCTGGCAGAAACGGTAGCACGCCGGGCGAAATGCTTAGCGGTATTTCGTCTGTCTTTACATTCTGAGTTCAAATTCCGCCGAGGTCGACTTTGCCTTTCATCCTTTCGGGATCGATTAAATAAGTACCAGTTACGCACTGGGGTCGATATAATCGACTTAATCCGTGTTTCTCTGTCCTTGTTTGTCCCCTTGTGAGTAGTAAAGAAATAGCACACACACACACACACACACACACACTCACTGAGGTATATACACACACATATATACATAATTGTATGATATATTTCCAGTCCAATTTGGCTCGGCTGAAAGAACAGCTAGAGAAGGTGATGGAGGAGCGTGACCGTGTGGCCGAATTGAGGCACCAGTCTGAAGAGAAGCAGAAGAAGCTGCAACGACAGATAAGAGACATCCGGGAGGAGGCTGGAGAACTGCAAAAGAGAGAATTGGAGACAAATCACAAGAAACAGGAATTGGTAATATATCGTTTTCACATGCCTTTATCGTTTCTCAATATTGTTTGTGACATTGTGTTGGTACATAAGTTTGGTGTATAAAATGCTCATCTCGGAAATATAAAATTATAAGGCCGGGTTTTGTGACTCTATTTGCTGCATAGTTATGATGTGCCATAGTGTGCCATGATTACTTTTGTTACACTGCTTTTCAAACATGATTGCTTGGCTGTATTACACTGTCTTTGTAGCAAGGTTATGATGACACTGTAACAGATGTAGTGACACAAAATGTAATGGACTTCTGTTTTTTTTTTGGGGGGGGGGGTTACTATTTTGTAAAAAGCACACTAAATATTGGAGCAGTAATGTATTTACAAGAAGTTAATTATATGGCTGGTCATGGAGTGACCAATGATTTCATATATCTGTAAAGCTGTAGCAAAGCTACATAACTTAGGCATAGTAATATGTGACCAGAAGTGCTACAGTTGTCCTGCACAGCAGATGAATATAGTGATGATGTAGGTAGCCTCACTTTGATACACTAGCCTCATTCTCAATTTTTGTAAGCGAAAAAAAATTTCCAAGCTTTACTTGGGATGGGGTTATTGCCCTTAGATCGGTTCCCATAGATATTGCCGACTGGAATAGGGTATTTTTCTAAGGTTGCTTGAGTGAGATTATATACGAATTGGTGCCCTTGTTTTTCTATTGCTACCGTTAGGAAGGTATCTCCTTCCTACAACTGCTTGTTGTAGCTATAGGGATGTTTGAACATGTGGCCACATGATTATCAGTCCAACTCTTCTGCTTCATTCTCCCAACCATTAACTAATTATCATACCAACCAGTAATTTGTAGTTTCATTAAATTATGCCTTTTTAAGTCATTTTGCCTTTTGTGACCTTTTGACCTTGTGACCTGATTGCGTGTTTGTATTTCAGGAAAGTCGTTTGACAGACTTAGAGATTGATTTTGACCAGAGCCAGTCTGACCTGAAGTTGGCCTTCAAGAGGATTTCTGGACTGCAGGCAGCTCTGGAAGAAAGTGTTGAGACTGATGAAGATGATGAGAGTTACCTGTCTTACAGGTAAGTTATCTACTGTCCATTGTGTGTATATACATGTATACTTTGTACATATGTATTGTATGTATACTTATATATTGTATACTTCACGTGTATGTGTGTGTGTATGTATGTATGTCTGTGTGTGTGCACAGTCGATACAAATAAAATATGAAAAAGGATAAATGAGTATAAGTGCTAGAAGGAAAAGAGAGACACAACTGGTAGAGTGTTGAAGAGATTTTATTTATAGGTTAACATGTGTGTGCGACATATAAACATAATAAAAGACAGGCCGTCATGTCTACAAAATGTGTATGTACAAACATAGATGTATGCGTGAGCGCAGAGCCGGTCTCTTGTTACAGAAGGTAGTCGCAGGTTGTATTTGCTGTTAACCATGGTGAAGTAATTCACAAACAGCGTGGAGACAGGACCCGTGCAAGCGTTGCTGGTTGCTGTGTACGTGGAGAGACGATGATGTTATGAAGATGGAGATTGCTGTATGCTGTTGTGTCGTCGCTGGAACTGGCTGTGAGCTCTGTGGTCAGTGGCTAGACCTCAAAAGGTCTGGAACCGAGAAACACCAACTCGCTGTGTCGCTACAAACTGAGGTTTAGAAGAGACTGTCTCATGTGACCTTATCTGAAGGCTGCGATTGGTTGGGTTGCATCTTGGCACGCAGTAGAGCAAGAGATAAACTGCACCAATACCAACCAATCAGAATAGTTGACACAACAGGGTCCAAAAGTGTGGTCGAAGGCTAGCTGTTATCTACTACGTCCATATTCATGTATATATAACAGAGAGAGAATTTCCCTTAAGTCGTTCGCTACATATATATATGTGTGTGTTTGTGTGTATATATATATATATATATATATATATATATATCATCATTAGGTATATATCCAAAAAAGCACACTAAATATTGGAGCAGTAATGTATTTACAAGAAGTTAATTATATGGCTGGTCATAGAGTGACCAATGATTTCATATATCTATAAAGCTGTAGCAAAGCTACATAACTTAGGCATAGTAATATGTGACCAGAAGTGCTACAGTTGTCCTGCACAGCAGATGAATATAGTGATGATGAAGCTAGCCTCACTTTGATACACTAGCCTCATTCTCATTTTTTGTAAACAAAAAAAAAAATTTCCAAGCTTTACTTGGGATGGGGTTATTGCCCTTAGATCGGTTTCCATAGATATTGCCGGCTGGAACCAAGCGCGATAACCCCATCCTATCTAAGTTTTAACCAAGGGTGATAACCCCATCTTATCTAAGTTTTAACCAACGGCGATAACCCTATCCTATCTAAGTCTTAAAGAGATCTCAGAGAGAGAAAGAATAAGATAGAGGAGCAATAGAAAAGGTGAATGCAATGAAATGAGAATATAATGTGACAAATTAGAGGTAAGGAGTAAGACTCAGAGAATATTTGTTGAATGAGAAAAAGTGAAGGAAGCATTTACCATTTATTCTATAGTTTTATGACTACAGTTCACTGTGCCCTGTGGTTTTCATTTTTCTATATTTAGTGATGAAGATTTTGAAGATGATCTGGAAGACACCTTTCTGTCGAACCATAAACCAGTTTCAAGTGTGTATGACAGCAGTAACGAGAGGTCGAGGTCAATATCAGGGACAAGCTATGAACAAGATGCCCAGTTTGGAGCAGAAACATTAACATTCAATAAAGGTTAGTATACTTATACTTAACCCAACAACACCATCATCACACACACACACGTTTCTCTGTCTGTCCCTTTCGTTCCTTCTCTTTCTCTCTTACACACACACACACGTGCTTGCAAACATCTATCTGTGTGTGTGTGTGTAAGAACTCTGGGCTATTCCAATATGACTTCCTGACCTGCTAGAAATAGGAGAATTTCTATGCATGTGCACACACACACCTATATCTTTCTATTTCTCTATCTACATACCTTGCCTTAGCCAACTTTAATTTTAATTCATTTCTATTTTTTGGCTCCCCAGGGTTGTAATCTAAGTACAAGACCACTAATCTTGTAGGATAGAACAGTCAATTAAATCCAGCTCTTTATATTTTGAGTTCAAGCCCCAAGGTCAACTCTTTACCTTTGATCCTTTCAGAGTCATTAAAATAAGCCACCAGCCAAGTACTGGAGTCAGTCATATTGAATGCTCCGCCTCCACTCAAAATTGCTGGCCTGTTCCTAAGTCAGAAACCATCCTACTAATTTCTCTACCATCTATTGCACTTTGAGCAACAGGTTTCTAAGTAGAACTCTTACCATGTAGCTATCACTCTCAGGGCAACCCACATTACAAAGTATAGTACAGAGCAATTGTCAACCGGGGTCAATAAGTGCCACTCCTATGCTGAGGTTGACTCAGATGCTTTGTTCCATCAGGGGATATTGGCATTGGATATTGGATATTGTGGGTTTTGTTATTTATAATGTTTTTGTCTTTCTATTGCAGGGTCTGTGTCTGAAGCTTGAGAACAGTACCTTCCTCACAACACAGCAGAGACAGCACAAAGACCCATTTGCCAGGCATGATTAAAAGATAAAATGATGTAGACAACTGACATTACTGCATGTCTTCAGCTTCCTGCACAAATACACACACATACACATGTTGATGCATGTGTGTACAAGTGTGTGGATGTTAATATATGTGTGTCTGTGTGTGTGTGTGTGGCTGTGGCTGGCTGTTAATTTTTGCTTGTGTGGCCAATTAATGTGAGAGACTGTGTGTGTGTGTGTCTGTGTGTTTGTGTGTTGGAAAATGTTTAAGTAAGAAGAAACAGTTACAAGAGACTTCAGCTGGCGACTCACCTCGACATCACAACTGATGCCAAGGAGGAAGATCAGTTGCTGCAGGAGAAGAGGAACTGTTACTGGCTACAATTGTGCCACATTCTTTAAATACAATTTCGAGACCTTTTTCCAACACTTTCTTGCTATCTACTGAGACAACAAATAACAACTATAGCAACAAAGACATCAGCCTCTAATTACAGCAACGTTGAAAATTTGTCTTAATCAAAACAAGAAGATGGAAGACTGTAGCAGACAATGTGACCCTCTAATTGCCACCCTCCTCCTGGTGAGATTATTTGCTTATTCCTAACTCCTTACAAGGGGTGGGGGATGGGCATTCATACGAAACGCACTGCATTAATTTGTCTTGGAATCTTCTTCTTTCTATTTCACGTGTCTTTAATCCACCCCCTTCTATTTTTTCCTCTCCCCACACCCATTACCCCTTTCTCTCTCTCTCTCTCGCTCTCTCTCTCTCTCTCAGACCTTATTAGTTAAAATTTTCTTCATCTTGTTACTTTCTGAGCAACCCCCCCCCCCCCGATGAAGTCTTGTTGAGCTTGAAACGAAGCAAGACTTAATTACGGTGACCTTTCTCC
>NC_142953.1:10790740-10920028 GCF_046866305.1 Octopus bimaculoides
GCTATACCCTCGGGCCGACCAAAGCCTTGTGAGTGAATTTGGTAGACTGAAACTGAAAGAAGCCTGTCGTATATATGTATATATATATACTGAACCACTAAGTTTCAGGGACGTACACAACCCAACACCAGTTGTCAACAGTGGTGAGGAACACACACATAAAGGCTTCTTTCAGTTTCCATCTACCAAATCCATTTACAAGACTTTGGTCGGTCCAGAACCATAGTAGAAGACACTTGCCCAAGGTGCCACACAGTAGGACTGAACGTGAAATTATGTGGTAGGGAAGTAAGTTTCTTACCATGCAGCCATGCCTGCACTTATAGCTAACAGTAATATACAACATAGCCATGTTTTACATCAGTAATCAATATTCCACACAAATCTAGCGTTCATTAACAATAACAGGGGATGTAAAATATTTATTTATAAATATCTAAAGGCGGAGTAAGTTGCTTGTACTCTCTCTATAGACATAGAATTTTAGGTTTGTTGGAGAGACAGTTGTTATCTGGGTTAGTAAAATGTATATAGTAGCATGTGTGTGTGTGTGTGTGATGAAATAATAAATAATGGTTTACGGGAATTGAATCCACGCCAGGGACCAAAGACATTACAGGAAAAAAAATTGGTGATAAAAGAAGGATTTTGGTTTACGGGGTGTCAATCCACGCCAGGGACCAAAGATAATAAATATAGAAAGAAAAGAAAGCAGAGAGTGAAAGATACGGTAATTGATGATAGAAGAAAGAAATTTTGGTTTACGGGAGTTTAATCCACGCCAGGGACCCAAAACAATACAACATAAAAAGAAGTAATGAATAAAATGAAAATATCACAGAAAGGGGTTCTGTTGTTGAACCAAATAGTAAAAACAAAAAAAAAACTGATGACAAATAATGGACTAAAAGTAAGTTTGACTCTCCAAATGACAAATAAAGGATTTAAAATAGAGCTTAATTTTATTCATTTGTGGTACTTGATAAAACTCAACATTTCACAACCTCAGCGATTATGAAATCTGACTAACATATGTGAGTGTGTGTGTGTGTATTAGACAGACAGATCAATATTGTTTCTACTCAGAGACCTTTACTATGGCAGAAAGGGATCAAAGGGGTTAGTTTTAATAGCCATAACATGGTATGATCGTCTATCTTTCTACTTAGAAGACAAGGGAGTAAGAGACTGTATTGAAGAGAAGGCATGCAGCATTGGGGGAAATACTGAACAAGTGTATCTAGAAAATAAAGGCTATGATGTTTGTACATATGTGTGTATAATATTCAGGGTGCGATGGATAAATTGTCACCATTTTATATTGTTAATTTCATGAATGTCAACTACACAGTATCGTAGGGTCAGTTGGGCACCGTCTGTGAGAAAAACAGCACCATGACGCACTTCACTCTGCCAGAAATTTTGAAATGACATACTGTACTGCTTGCCATTCGTGCCAGAAGCTCCACTACGAACACTTCAGAGTGTTTGGATGTCAGTCTGAGAACAGTGCAGAGGATTTGGAAAGAGTTTGATGAGTCTAATGGTGATTACAAAGGTACAGCAGCTTGGAAAACTCACTCTGATTGTACTGATAAGAAATGAATTACTGAATTTGTTGGCGAGATCCAGACCATGATTGACAACGATCCCTTCAAGTCAATCAAGTCCATCGCCAGGTCCAACTCAGACACATGGGAGTGTCTGGGTTTCTTATCAGGCAGGTAGTGCATGAAGATATTCGGTATTCCTCATACAAGATGAGAAAGGTCCAATGTTTATCCCAAGCCATCAAGGACAAGAGGAAAGACCATGCTACAAAAGCTTTTGAACAAACTCAAGCATACCCTCCAACCGAACATGCTTTGGTTTTTCTGAGACGAGAAAGATTTCTGCTAGGATCAGATGGTAAACACACAGAACAGCCGTTGGCTTGCCATGTCCCCAAAACATGTACCAAGAGTGATAAAAATCAAACAACATGGTGTTTGGAGTGATCACTAGTGATGGCGACGTTATGCCTCCATTTATCTTCCCACAAGGCCTCAGACTTAACATGGAGGCCTACATCAAGTGCCTGGAGGAGGTAATGCTGCCCTGGGTCAAATGGGTAGCTGCTGGAAGAGCCTATGTCTGCTAACAGGTAGGAGAACCCAGTCATGGATGTCAGACAATTTCTGCGATCACACCACCCCTAACATCTGGGGCCACCTAATTCCCCAGACTGCAGCCTACTTTGATTATTATATGTGGGGCGCAGTTGAGTGAGAGATCAACAAAACTCCTTGTTAATACCAAAGATGATCTGAAAGCAAGGCTTATGACAGCATTCACCAACTCAAACAAGGAGACCATCCAGAAGAGTTGCAGGAGATTCCAAAGTCGTCTGGAGACTGTGGTTGAAGCCAATGGCAATTCTATCGAATAAATTTAGTCATTAGTATTTCAAGATATTTTTATGTAATTTTGATAAATATATCTGTTAAAATAAGATGAGAGTGTTACTTTCATTTTTGCGTAATTTAGACAATTCATTCACCACACCTTGTATATGTGTATGTAGCTTGACACCTCAAATACTTTACATATCATTCAAAGGAAGTGCATTTGACAAATATATTCATATATACATAGACAATGAACAAGATTTTTATAAAGAAAACGTGTATATTTATATACATGGAACTTAGCACGTTTTGAAAGTCATAGCATCATCGTCATCATTATCATCATTGTCCTCCAACTCATCATCATACAAAAAAAAAATTAAAAAATAAAAACCCGATTATCAAGATATGCTGCCATTCATAACATCACAGTTGAAATTGGAAATAAGCAGTTGTGGTGGGGGAGCAGTGCATTTAGATATGGAGAAAAATATATATACACCAACACTGCTATGTGCATCTCCACACACACACACACACACACACACACACGTATATACATATACAGGTAAGAGCTTCATTTCACCACTTTTCACTAAGAGTACACACATACACATACACACTGAAAAGTTCATGGGCTGACGATGAGGGAGTGATGCTCGAGCTGAGAAATCTTACTTACATTCATTTCCCCTCTTCCTCTTAATAACTGCATTGTTTCTTCCCAGTAAACTGACATGTGACTGTTCAGAGAAGACTTCAATAGTAACTAGTACCAACTTCTCTTGAAAATGGACAATATTTGGCATCGTGGTGTTATCGAGCACCTGCAGAAAAAGACTTCAGCCCCCCAAGGACATTCATGCTGATATGAGTTGCTGCGTTAGATGACACTAGCTTTATGAACAGAGCAAATGTAGGTAGCTGAATTTGGTGGGGGAGGTCTTGAGGATGACCCAAGGTCTGGATGTTCTGGCAACTGTCACCACCAAAGAAAACATTGTGTTCACTACATGGTGAGGGATGACAAGCAACTGTCTATAAATCAAATAGCCAATGCTATTAATATATCCCATGAGGGAGTTGAGAATATTCTGCACAATGAATTTGTGCATGATGAAGGTTTTTCTGCTTGCTGGGTACTACATCTTCTGACACCTGACCAGAAGTGTACCAGGCTGGTCACATCACAGGAAAATCTGACATTGTTTGAGGCAGATCCAACTGGTTTCCTTGAAGGTTTCCTAACCTGCTTCACCAATGGGATCCAAGCGCTGCAACACTGATGGAAGAAGTGTGTGGAACACAAGGAGGACTGCGTTGAAAAATTAGCCTTATTTGGTCATATTCTATGAGTATCTCAATCAGCCTATGAACTTTTCAACCAACCTCCATATATATATATATGTGTGTGTGTGTGTATGAGAAGACCCGGCAAGCCAAGTGAGATCGTTGCCAGTGCCTCTGGACTGGCTCTTGTGCAGGTGGCACATAAGATGTACCATCCTGAGCGTGACCGTTGCCAGTACCGCCTGACTGGCCTTGTAGGGTTTTCGAGCGAGATCGTTGCCAGTGCCCCTGGACTGGCTCTTGTGCGGGTGGCACATAAAAGACACCATTTCGAGCGTGGCCGTTTTCGTGCGGGTGACACGTGAAAGCGCCCACTACACTCTCTGAGTGGTTGGCGTTAGGAAGGGCATCCAGCTGTAGAAACTCTGCCAAATTAGATTGGAGCCTGGTGTAGCCATCCGGTTGCACCAGTCCTCAGTCAAATCGTCCAACCCATGCTAGCATGGAAAGCGGACGTTAAACGATGATGATGGTGATGATGATATATATATATATATATATATGTATATACACACACACACAGACACATGCAATTATGTCAATGTCTGCCATTTTCCAGTTTGTGCTGCATTATCAGAAAATGATCGGAACAAGCTGAATGAAATTACTGTAAACTACAGTCGACAATGAACATGAAACACTACTCTCTACGAATTGTGAAACTTCTCATTAATGAGCCTGTTCATTTTGAAATAAAAGCAGCTCTAGTATAATAAATACTATCAACCACATACACTTAGCATATATGGTTCATGTATTTCAAGGTGGCTGCAGTAGCATGGTAGAGTTTATACACTTTCAAACCACCAGGTGTTAAAACACCTCAACACCCAGTGCTTTGAGAGTGTATATACTCCACCAGAAAATATATGAAGCATATATACATTAAGTATATGTAATTAATAATAGAAATAATAATTGTTGTACTCCTGCTAAATCTAACTGATATGCATTCATTAGTATCTCCAAATAGTCATTTCTATATCCACCGTACGTTCCATTTTTGATTGATTTTTGCCCTATCCAATATTTCATTCTTTACTTTTTTTTTCCCCCACAGCCCAAACTTCAAATTCTCCAAGTCAAACACACATACATACCTGCCTTTTATATACATATTTATACACAGATGCATGTACACACATACACACTCACTCACTCACATGCATACATACATATGTATGTATGTATAATGTATATGTACATCACATGATATATGGTCCCCTCTGCTTTTTCACTCAACTGCTCTTCACTATTCCTTTCTGTGTCTTCAATAACTATCATCTTTCAATGAGAAACCCCCTCCTCCTCGATTTAAGGTTAAATTAAAATCAATGCTAACATTTTTCTGCAACAATTGGAAAGACAATGAAGAAAGAGGTTTAATAACCAAAAAACACATCACATTTTTACACCCCCAGTTTATCCATTCCCTGTTTTATACACAACTTACAAAACCATAAAAAATATAAAAATCGTCAAAGAATCCAAAAAAGAAAAGGAGCCTTTGTCCCATTTACATTCCTTAACAGTCATTCTGCTATTTTTTCATCTTACAAAAAGAAATCATTCACGATGAATCTAATTCGGTTTCAAAAAGCAGTCAGTCACCATGTTTAAAAATGCAAACCTTGTTGATGTTGGTAATGCAGAGTTCATTCATTTACATGACGAGGTTATTCTATGTAATTATTTTCAATTGGCTGTTTTCCTGATGCTCTCTGTTAACTTTATTTTACTAACATCAGGAAGTGAATGGTAGGAAGGAATGAAAGACAAAGAGGCAGATAAACAAGCAGGAAGACAAGCAAGCTGGTTAGAACACCTTACTTTAAAAGCTCCCTTGTAGCTGATTCCTCACCTTTCTGTGAACAACACAAAGAATTGCTGTAAACAAAGAGAAGACTCCGGAATAATCTTCGGAAACAACACTTTCAACAAAGAGTTTGAGGTACAAAGTTCAGTTGGTCATTACAAATAGTAACATTATTATTATTAGTTGTTGTTGTTGTTGTTGTTCATTAAGAGTTTAGTCTTGATGTATTGAATGAATGAACCCTTATAAAACATCAGCAAGAAATCAAAGTTAAGGTACATGTATGTTTTCATAGAATAAAAATTTTTCAAAGTAAGTCCACATTGGTTTAGCAACATGGAAACAGAGTTGTATTAGTTGTCATGGCTGGTGAGGTTTCTTCATTTTTTTTCTTTTTTTGTCCCCTACCCACCCCCCAATCCATTAAGAACTAGAATGGGAACAAGGTGGGGAAAAAGAAATAGATGGAAAAATGAAGAAGTGAGAGAGGTTAAATGTGTTTTTACTTTAATCTGAGATCGATGAGCAAATTTGGAAGACAGAAATTATAAAAATAATGGTTTCAAATTTCGGCCAACAATTTTAGTGAGATTACAATGTCCTCAATGCTTAACTGGTACTTTATTATTTCATTGACTATGAAAGCTGAAAAGCAAAGTAGACCTTGGCAGAATCTGAACTCAAAATGCAGAGAGCCGGAAGCAATGCCACAAAGCATTTTATCCAATACGCTAACAATTCTGCTAGCTTACCACCTTCGGGGTTTTAAAAATAAAAAGAATTTCTAACATGTGTGCAAGGCCACAGATTTGGCTGGGAAGGAACAGTCAATTACATCACTGGTATTTTATTGTTCCCAGAAGGATGAAAAGCAGAGTTGACCTCATTTTACCAAATTCCATCATCCACAGCATCACAATCGTAATAATTGTTTCTAGCATAGGTACAACACCACAAATTTAGGGGTAAGAGTAGGGGTGGAGTTAGTTAAATCAACTCAATGTTTGACTTGAGCCTTATTTTACTAACCCCAAAGGAATGAAAGGCAAGGCTGACTTTAGCAGGATTTTAAATCAGAATGTAAACTGCCAGAAGAAATACTGCAATGCATTTTTTCCAATGATCAAGCAATTCTGCCAATCTATCACCCTAATAATCACACTAAGGGAGTTAGACAACTATTTTCTCTTGTTTTCAAAAGGTTGCCAATCCATTGCGTTACTACAGTCTGCCAGACACTAAGACGAGTCAGATACATCGATCTAAGCGTCAACAAAAACTGTGTCAGATGAACAAAAGTAAAGTAAATAATTTGTTTTGTTTTTTTTAAAAAAAATGCATGTTGTGAATGTCAATAGAGAAAAATGTTAATGAATGTTGAATTCACTGGAAACAAATAAGAGATGTGTAGAAACAGTTCTTTTGAAGGACTCACAGACAGACACACATATATCGTGTGGTTTGTCATCTTCATAGAACAGTTCATCAAGGGAGATACACACATACACATGTCTGGCGTGTCATCTTCATAAGACTGTTCACTGAGGGAGAGATACATACATGTGATGTATCATTTTCATGTGTAGATCAGTAAGGGAGACATACACATACACATGTGGTTCGTTATCTTCAGAGGTTCACCCAACTCCATCAATGCCTTAAAAACTGAATATCTGTGATTTATTAAACACCAGTAACAATGTTCATAACAGAAGCAAGGATTATAATAAAGATTTAATTAGTTTAAACACAGATTCTAATACGGGAACAAAATCCCAACAACAAATGACCACACCAACATCTTTTAATATGCACTTTCAGCTCGTGTGCAGAACTAAATAGCAGTGGTCAAAGGGGGCCAGCTACGGACACCAATAATATTGATGAGATTAACAGAGTATTTAAGTAATTATCTTCCTCTAAACTTAACTTTATCTATTTTGTTCAAATATATCTGTATTAACAAGTGGTAATGCCACAACATTTACAAGTCCACTTGTTGTTGCTGTCAATGTTGCTGCCATAGATTCATAGAGCAATGTGAGATTGTGGTGGGACTTCTATGATGCCATTGTAATGTAGTTTATGATGTAATGACATAGTTATGATACAGCTATGAAATAGCTATTAATATAATTTATTATACAGTGACATGTCTGTGATGTATTATAGTTTTGATATAGTGATGTAGCTATGAAATGGATATGATGCAATTGTTATAAATGCATTTTATAGTTGTGATATAGCTGTGAAGTAGCTGCAATACAATGATATAACGGTAAAGTATATGTGATGTAGCTGTGGTAATGTAATTGAGAGGTGAATGATTGTGTTATTGGCCATCTTCTTTCATTTATAATATTTTTTGGAAAACCACAATGAATTTCAGATAATACAGAGTTCCATCTAGATGGACTAAAAGGTACATCTTAATGGGATAACAATTAGATAAGGTTACGTCTAGATGAACTATCATATATATAAAGATACATCTGGGTGAACTAACGTCTAGATAAAGATATATCGGGGAAAGTAACATTGAGATAAAAGTACATCAGGAAGAAGTTAGATATGAACAGATTTAGTTCTAGATTAATTATATCTTGAAAAATTACATCTTGATAGAAATCACTGAAGAAATATCCATTTCAGAAAGAACACCTATTTAAAAATAAACTGAAAAAGGCTCTAATCTTGGTGGAACTATTATGAACAGACTGGTAAGTGAAAGGCTACAGGAGTCTTACTGATGGTGGTATCCTATGTTTAACATCCAACATGTGTCAGGAGGCCACAAGACATACATTTGCATGTATGTGGGCGCAGAGAGGCCAAGACTAACAATACCCTCTCTGCCTGCCTCGTCCCTCAGGGAGAAAACAAAACAGAAAATTAGCTTACAACTAAACAACAATCCCTTCCCTGTTTTTTGTTTTTGTTGTTGCTGTTTATTATCAGTTCTTGGTTTGTATTGGATTTCAAATCCAGCAAAAGGAAAAGAATTCTGCAGTTATGGTGGTAGTAGTAGTTGTAGTAGTGGCATTGGTGTTAATGTAAGTGATGTAGGTGTCAGTGCTGATACTTTACATAAGACCAAGGTAACCATTTGGCCTCTCTTCAAAGTCTACATCCTCTTCTGGCACGTCATTTAATGCAACTGTTGAACAGATATTTAATGGCATGTCTGCATAGCTGTTCAAGGGAACTCTTTCGTTTTTCGGGTCTTGGAGACGAACCTTGTTTGTCTTTACTAGCTTTTTATCTGTATCAACAAATAATTTCACTACTGTCGAGTCCTTCTCCTAAACACAAAACAAAAAAAAAAAGAAAATTCAGAAATCATTTTATATATATGTATATACATACATATATTTAGACACAAACAATTACAGAGGTATCAAGTTGTTGGACCAGGTAATGAAGGTCACTGAGAGGGTCATAGCCCAACTAATTAGGGAGAGAGTCAGCTTAGATGAGATGCAGTTTGGGTTCGTGCCTGGGAAAAGCACCACTGATGCTATATTTCTGGTAAGACAGCTGCAGGAGAAATACCTAGCCAAAGATAAACCTCTGTACCTGGCTTTCGTTGACATGGAGAAAGCCTTTGACAGGGTCCCCCGCTCCCTTATCTGGTGGTCAATGAGGAAACTAGGGATAGGTGAATGGTTAGTGAGAGCTGTGCAAGCCATGTACAGGGACGGTGTCAGTAAGGTGAGGGTTGGCAACGAGTACAGTGAAGAATTCCAGGTAGAGGTAGGGGTCCACCAAGGTTCAGTCCTCAGCGCCCTCCTATTTATCATAGTCCTCCAGGCAATAACACAGGAATTCAAGATGGGATGCCCCTGGGAGTTCCTCTATGCTGATGACCTTGCCCTAATTGCTGAGTCACTATCAGAACTAGAGAAGTTTCAGGTAAGGAAGCAAGGACTAGAATGGAAGGGCCTTAGAATCAACCTAGCTAAAACCAAATTCCTAATAAGTAGGAAGGTAGACAAAACACAAACCCCTTCAGGTAGATGGCCCTGCTCAATCTGTAGAAAATGCATAGGTAGAAACGCTTTAAGTTGTACCCAGTGTAAGCTATGGACACATAAGAGGTGCAGCAATATCAAAGTGGCAGAGCAATCCACAGACACGTGTACCCTTAACGTAATTATCAGGGAGATTCAGCATGACATAGGGTATGACAAGGCTGGCCCTTCGAAATATAGGTACAACTCATTTTTGTCAGCTGAGTGGACTGGAGCAACGTGAAATAAAGTGTCTTGCTCAAGGATACACCGCGTCGCCGGGAATTGAACTCACAACCTTACAATCGTGAGTCGAATGCCCCTAACCACTAAGCCACGCACCTTCACAACCAGCTACACCTGATCAAATCCACTAAAAAGGCTTTGGTCAGCCTGTGACTATATTAGACGTTTTCCCAAGGTGCCATGCAGTGGTAGTGAGCTTGAAACTACATAGTTGAAAAGTGAATGTCTTAACCACATAGCCATGGATGCATCAAGAGAAGACGAAGAATAGAAAATAGAAAGATGTGACTACTTACATTTCCGGTGTGAACATACTTTTTGGAAGAAGGACATTGTGTAGGAAGGATGGTTTCTTGGGAACTGGTTTTATCCTGTCGAGTGTGTCTGGCCAGAATAAAAGCTAGTATAACAAGAACTGCCAGAGCCAAAGGAAGGATGACAGATAGTGAGATGATGACAACTTTTTCCTCTTCACTGGACATGGCCACTCTTTCTGCATTTTGGAAGAGAAATTTACATGAGTGAGACAAACGCACAATAATAACAACAATAATAATGGTGGTGCTGATGATAATGATGATGATGAGGAAAATGAGGAAATCAAAGTTTCATAAAAAAATTCCAGTTAATAGAATTATGGGAGGTAATGGGTTAAGATTATGAACCTCACAAAAGTAATGGTCAGTAACTGTGATAATGAACTGGATAGGTATTGTATAACCTAGGCAAGCCTCTCTCTGTGTGTGTGTACATACGTATGCACATATATATATATGTTTGTTGCGAGTGTATGTGTGTGTATATATATATGTATAGGCGATGACTACTGACTGAGACCTTTGGAAATGTGCTGTGCGTGAGAAGACCCAGCAAGCCAAGTGAGATCGTTGCCAGTGCCCCTGGACTGGCTCTTGTGCGGGTGGCACATAAGATGTACCATCTTGAGCGTAACCGTTGCCAGTACCGCCTGACTGGCCTTTGTAGGGTTTTCGAGCGAGATCGTTGCCAGTGCCCCTGGACTGGCTCTTGTGCGGGTGGCACATAAAAGACACCATTTCGAGCGTGACCGTTTTCGTGCGGGTGACACGTAAAAGCACCCACTACACTCTCTGAGTGGTTGGCGTTAGGAAGGGCATCCAGCTGTAGAAACTCTTCCAAATTAGATTGGAGCCTGGTGTTGCCATCCGGTTTCACCAGTCCTCAATCGAATCGTCCAACCCATGCTAGCATGGAAAGCGGACGTTAAACGATGATGATGTATATGTGTGTATCTATATATGTATATATCTATGTATGTATATGTATGTATGTATATGTACACTTAACTGTGTGTGTGCATATACATCTATGCATATATGTATATGTATCTGAATGCATGTGAGTATACTATACATATATTTCTAACAGTAGTTGAGTATGCATATGTGTATATACACACATATACACACAGGCATACAGCACTCTTAGACATATATGTATGCTAACATACATTTAAACACACATACACGTGTGTTAGTGTATGCATACATCCATGTATGATTTTGCATATGTGTATGCATGCATACACATATAACAGATACACACACACACACACACACACGCATAAAACATGTATGTTCATATACATCAACTCATTCCCATTGGTCCAGCTGAAAACACTGTCTCAATTATATGAAGAGCATCATAACAGCAGGAAGAGGAGAAGACTAGCCTCTAATCAAGGAGGCACTTGAGTATGTCACATCAGCTGAAAGAGGAGGAGGCTAACCTCTAACCATTACATCAAGGAGACACTTGAGAAACTAAAAACAGAATATATGTTTATGACAAACAAGAGCTTAGCTGGAAGTTTTAACCCTCAAACCCAAAGTATTACAAAGTAAAATTCTAGATTCTGAAAAAATTGGCAGCGATCTGAGTCATTGGTAGCAATTAGCCGGTGATAGGAGAGTTCCCAGAAAACATCAATAAATTCAACCGACACAAGGAAGGAAGAATCTAGCATTTTAGGTCTTGTCTCTTCTTCCTTTCAAAGTGAGGTAAGAGAGAGTGAGAGAGGAAGACAACTTGCCTGCAATGGCTCTCTCTGTCTTCCTCTCTCTCAGCTGTTGTGCAAAGGCTCAGAATCTTTAGATCAGGGGTTGGCAAAGCGATCAGTATTGACTCTGCAGTGGCTATGTATCTATCCATGGGGCAAATAAACACCTGAGCATTAAGGGAGCTGAATTTTTAGTGAAATAAACCTAGAAGAGTTCTGTAATTTAAAGTTAAAATTCACTAATTTTCAATCAAATATCAATGCAATAACTAGTATTCACCCAGTACATATTTCACATTAAATATATGAATATAATATGACAACTGAATCTTTATTGTTCTTTATCAAATTTCAATAAGTATTTTCATTAAATTTCTTGAAATATTCCTAATTAAAAACTAAAAAAGACAAAAGAATGAAGGAATTATTGTATTGAAATCATGAAATTTTTTATTAATTACACATTTTCATTTTATTTTAGAAATTCATTTGATGGGATTCAATAAGTCTTCAGTAATTCCATGAAGGGGTCATTGATATAAAAAGTTTGCTGATGCTTGATTAGATTCTTCTCCACCACTCATGACCTTTTAATTCACCCAATGTTTTTTTTTTAATGTTCCAAAATAGTAGAGCCTCAAATCCCAGTGATGATCAGAATAGTATCTAATTACATCTACCTGGACTGTACTTCCCAGTGATAGCTACTTATATATAGGTGGACTGTACCTCACTGAGTTGTCTACTTACAACTAGGTAAGATATATGGTGCGTATATTTTCTATAACGTTAGACTGGTAAAAGTTAAAGTGACTAGGGAATAGGAGAAATTTATGTTATATGAGGGACCATATGGAGCCAAGAGAAACCTAAAAGATCCAACATTCATTCATTTAACAAGAGACATTTCTTACCCTTCTCAGAGTTCCTTGACATAACAAAACCTTTCTCAAAGCGCTTTAATACAGCATCTGTAATAGAGAACAATAGAAGTTCAGGTTAGACAAACAGCACTTGACTTAGCAATTGTGGGTGAGGTGGGGGTGGGGGAACGAGAATATTATAAATTTAAACAGGACATGTTTTTCATTGTAATTGTAATAATACAACAATCTACTTCCTGTCCAAATAATATTTTTAGAGACATTTATGAACTGAGGAAATATAATAATTAATTTATTAAATTAATATAACATTGCTATATATATAGCATGATGAAAACTGCATCACAAATACTATGTTTCCTATTTAGAGTCCATGACCGCAGCCACTTGGCTGAAACACATAAATAAATAAATAGGTTAATTGCTGACCCGCTAACAAAGCTCAGGCAAGACCCATATTACAGTACTGCTCATATTTCTGGGAACAATGGTACTGCTGATGCACAAACATCCTGGGCTTATGTTGGAATACTCAAATATGTAATATCTTCTTCAGCTCAATGAATATTTCATCTCAATCAATTGCCAGTCTTTGACCAAACTCAAGTCTTAGACCTATATTGCAATACTGCTATTGTATACATATTTATCTACATTGGTGTACTGTTTACATGAATGACAGTGCTGTTACTATATACACATTTATCTTAAATTTATACTAGAGTACTGCTCACATATAAGGGACAGTTCTAATAAATGTACATATATCCAAAGACTACATCATAAATGAGACTATTATAGCAATAATAAGCTACAATTGAGTCAAATAATTATGAAAGCAAGGAAATATAATGATATATAGCTATAAAGTTATCACAATTAAGAATTTTAAAGACATTTCAGTTCTTACAAAGGGCTAAACAGCTTCAGATTTTAAAATATATCTCAGGATTAGGAATGAGCTTCTGGGAGTCACTTAGAAAAAAAGTGTGAAGGGAAGAAGTTTAGTTTTAGAAAAAGGAGTCAGACAATTCAGAAATTTTGGTTTACCTTTGTTATGTCCAGGCTCAACTCTGAATTTAAAGTTTGTGATTTCTGATGGAGAATTAGAATGGTACTCAACAAAAATCTTTGAGCTACATGACATAAACGTCTCGGGTATGCGGTTGCCACAAAATACAGTCTTTAGATTATCACAGCTGAAAGATAAACAATATTTAGAAAATAATACTGATGTAACTCTATTGTATATGAGGTTTATATAGTATATAACAGGACGGAATATATCAATTCAATTAATAAAGTAAGTAACAATATTCAAACTTTTGCGTTTAATCAAAACAGGATATTTTTTAATATAA
This sequence comes from Octopus bimaculoides, assembly GCF_046866305.1. NCBI lineage: Eukaryota > Metazoa > Mollusca > Cephalopoda > Octopoda > Octopodidae > Octopus > Octopus bimaculoides. Next base: position 10,804,833 of record NC_142953.1, read on the forward strand.
TGCTTTATTATATTTTTCAGATACACCATTTCTATATGTTGTAATTATTGAAAGATTAATACTAGTGAGATTATGAACCCAGATATTTTCAGCAAGCAAAAGAGCAACAACCCACAATCAGTTCTTTTGAGATGTGTGTGTGTGTGTGTATGTGCGCATGTATGCCAGAGAGAGAGAGAGAGAGAGAGAAAGTGAGTGTGAGCATGCAGATGCATACATGTATTAGTTTGCAAAGGTGTATCCTTTGAGAAGAGGTGGTGAAAAATAGTAAAATGTACTGACCGTCCGGATGCGTCCCAAATTGAGAAATAGTCTGAGGTGCAGTGATCAGTGTATGGGATGGAGAAGGAGTCAAACATAACTCCCCATACTCCATAATCATCGACAAACTCCCACCGTATGGTGGTCACTAAATTAGATTTTAATGAGAAATCAGTTGATTGTATGTAGGATTGTTGCAGCAGGGTGTGGGACCGATCTGGAAGAGAGAGAAACAAAAGATAAATTTTTTTGTCTATTATTCAAGTATAGCAATGAGGAAGATAGTTTTCTACCCCAATACACAATAAGATGGGAAATAGATAGGACACCAGTTTACTATAACTAACATTTCCTTATGAGAAATGCTTGTAGTGGATTTGTAATTACCAACACAAAAACAAATGAAGTCATAAGATTGAAACATGTCTAGGACAGACAGACAGACATGGATATGTTGATGGATACACACACACACAATATAATATAATATCTATATATATGAGTGCATATAGATATATACACAAAGAGAAGACCTATAGCAAAACTCTTTACATGCTAGAAAGGGCAGTTAAATCCAACCATGAAAAATAATTCTATTCTAAAGGCACACTGATAAAACACTAGAATGAAAGGAATTATTAATTTTAGTTAATCCCAAACTCGAGTTTCTCTATTAATGAGCAAATAAATCAAATTTGTTGTCCGTAGTTCGTCAGTGGGATCGCTAAAACAATGCATAATTATGTAGCAATAACACGTACTGAAAACATACGTGCAAGCTACATCCTTATAACATTAGGGTTTCAAATCAAGTGCAGGCGCATTCACATAGCCAGCAGCAAATAATTCATTTTTAAAAATTGCATACTATAACCCTCAGAATTAGGAAGCTTTTCACCCTTATATATATATATATATATATATATATATGCGGCTGAAGATAGCTTTATACCATCCTGTCTATCAATTATATACCCATATAATGATGATGCAACGACTGTTTGTGTATAAAGCTTGAAACACGTGTACCACGGAATCCTTTGTGTTCTGTTTTAACTTTACGTTTTTAATTTATATATATATATATATATAAATATATATACACATACATACACATATATAATATAACCACATACCTATTTATTTCTTTGTCTTTCTATATGTCTACCTATCTATCTACTTATCAATCTATTTATCTCTGTCACACTTATTTATTTCCAGTTAGACTGCATTAAATATGTTAACCCTAACTATACATACTCATCTGTCTTATCTAATTTGCTTCAACCCCTAATTATTTTTAGTGACTATTTTAATGCACCCTGTATTTAAAGTTAAACTATTTTCTGTTTCTCATGCAGATTTCATCTTAGAGTTATTTATATTTTAAAAAACTGACAACTTAGTTAAATATAAAATGAACTAAAAAAGGAAATGACTCAAATGCCATCATAATAATAGGACTACTTGCAGTCAGTTGTGTCAGACATTACTAGTATTACAGACTGTTGGTGTTGAGACATTTAAAAAGAACAATACACCAGAGGAGACAGAACACACTAATTTTTTGCTATGGTGACTTCTACTTGTTCTGGCTACCATCAATTTGTTTTGTGTTAGGGCGATTAAAGTACATCCAAGTTGATTTTACTGAAGATTCACTTCTATCTTTTAATGTTGTTGTCAGTCTTGATGTTGTTTTAGGTCAATAGTCCAGGATTTTCTTCAAATGCCTCTCCTTAAAACAAGTGCTATTCATCATCTTCGTCATCAAGTGAACAAAAGCTGGCATTGTGCTGTTGTATCTGATGCGTCCAATAAGTTCAATTGTGTGGTTATCACAGTGGTTCTCAATCATTTTGACTCCATGGAAAAAAATCTGTTTTAAAGTTAAAAAGTTTGAAATTTTATAGAAAAACTACTTTCTTTTATTTGTTTCAGTCATTTGACTGCGGCCATGCTGGAGCACCGCCTTTAGTCGAATCAAATCGACCCTAGGACTTATTCTATCGGTCTCTTTTTGCCGAACCGCTAAGTTACGGGGACCTAAACACACCAGCATCGGTTGTCAAGCGATGTTGGGGGGACAAACACAGACACACAAACATATACACACACATACATATATATATATATATATATATACATCTATACGACGGGCTTCTTTCAGTTTCCGTCTACCAAATCCACTCACAAGGCTTTGGTCGGCCCGAGGCTATAGTAGAACACACTTGCCCAAGGTGCCACACAGTGGGACTGAACCCGGAACCATGTGGTTGGTAAGCAAGCTACTTACCACACAGCCACTCTTTTATTAATCATGCTTGTCTATCAAACTTAAACATCAGCATGGATTTATGAAACACCATGGTGCACCTTAACGACAAATCAGTGCTCTATATCACAGTATATGTTATTATTCTATGTGTGGATGGTCATGGCCGGAATGACTTTGAGAATATGTTTGCTGGACTGTACATCACAGTAAGTAGTATCATACCTACTTAGAGGTAGGTGGATTATACCATACTGTGGTACACGATGATCAAAAGACACACACATAATTTTCCCTAACCATCCACAATATGCCCTCACCTGCAATAAAAACAGGATGGTCACCTAACTGTAAAGACTGAGCAGATGTTTTCTGTTTTATTACCTCCTACTTTTATGACATGAAACTGATGAAAAACAACAACAGGATACAGGAGGGGGAGAGGTGAGAAGAGAGATAAGTGGTAGAGGAAAAGATGGAAAGATGATGATGATAAGAACAGCAACAATCACAAGAATTATTACTACTACATTAATATAACAACAAATACCAGTCATGAACTGAGGTCATTTTAAGCAACTATATTCCCTCCTGATAAACAGGTTTTGTTGCTGCTCACACCAAGACCATAAATATGGAAGAATATACAAAGTGAAACTTACTGAAGATGGAAATTTCTTTGGGATATTGTGCTAGACCTTGGTTACTGGTGGATACTTCTGCAATGAAAAGAAAAAGATGAATTAGATCTCTTAACCAACAATTATGCTTCTCTTCTGTTAGGGACGGAATTTTGTGTTATTTTCAGATGAATTTGTTCAACAATGGCCACATTTATGGTGTCACCTTCTTCAAATTCTCTTGTGAAACCAAGATATGGAAGGAGCTACTCCTACTACTTATACAATCCAAACAATATATATATATATATATATATATATATGTGTGTGTGTGTGTGTGTGTGTGTGTGGTAAGTAGCTTGCTTACCAACCACATGGTTCCGGGTTCAGTCCCACTGCGTGGCACTTTGGGCAAGTGTCTTCTACTATAGCCTCGGGCCGACCAAAGCCTTGTGAGTGGATTTGGTAGACGGAAACTGAAAGAAGCCCGTTGTATATATGTATATATATGTATGTATGTGTATATGTTTGTGTGTCTGTGTTTGTCCCCCCCAACATCGTTTGACAACCGATGCTGGTGTGTTTACGTCCCCGTAACTTAACGGTTCGGCTAAAGAGACCGATAGAATAAGTACTAGGCTTCCAAAAGAATAAGTCCTGGGGTCGATTTGCTCGACTAAAAGGCGGTGCTCCAGCATGGCCACAGTCAAATGACTGAAACAAGTAAAAGAGAAAGTAAAAGAGATATATACACACACACACACACACACGCTTACATACATACATACACACACACGAGTGGTATGAAAAGTTCAATGGCTAACTATGAAGGGGTGCTGCTAGAGCTGTGAAATCTTGCATGCATTAATTTCAAATCTTCTTATTAATAACTGCATTGTTTCGTTCCTGTAGACTGATATCTGACTGTTCAGAGAAGACTTCAAAAGTAACTACTAATGACTTCTCTTTGAAAATTGACAAAGGCTTCTGCTTAGTGAGCGTCATACCTTCCGACACCTGATCAAAAGCACCCCAAGTTGATCACATCATGAGAGAAAATCTGACATTGTTTGAGGTGGATCCAGCTGGTTTACTTGAATGTTCATAACCAAGGATGAGTGCAAGCTTCATCACTTTGCATGGATTGTCTCTTTGTCTCTAGCTCAGAGGAAGAAAAGAATCCCTCCTCACCTGTCATTTCATTTGCAGGTATGGTAACAGCCTCAGTTTTTTTTTGGGGGGGGGGTGCAAAAGGCATTGTGACTATGGACTATCTTCAAAAAGGCCACACTGCATCAATGGGGAATACTATGCCAACCTGCTTTGGCAGTTACGAAAGGCTATCAACACCAAATGCCCAGAAAAATAACAAAAGGGGTCTTGTTTCATCAAAACAATGCTCCAGCACACAAGTCCTTCGTTTCAATGGCTATTGCACATGACTGTGGCTTTGAACTGGTTGACCGCCTTCTCTCTTCTCTTGGTTTGGACCTATCTGACTACCATGTGTTCCCCAACACAAAAATATCGCTTGGCTGGGATGCAGTATCGAAGTGATTGACAACATGTCTGCTGTTGATGACTTTTTTTACTAACATGATGACACCTTCTTCAGCAATGGGATCCAAGCACTGCAACACTGATGGCAGAAGAGTGTGAACCACAAGGGGTACTGTGTTGAAAAATAAACCTCACTTGGTCACATTCCATGAGAGCCCCACACTAATAACTACACCAAGTCCTTTCTTTCCAGAACATTAGTTCTCTGAAACTCACTCCCTGCTTCTGTTTTTCCCTGCAGGAGTTCACTAGCAACAGTCAAGGAACACTTAGTTATGGACTTTAACCTGCTCTTTACAACGACACCTTTCTTAACTAAACCAAAGAACATCTCTATGTTCTCCTTCCTTTTTCATTGTAGGTGAAGGCAGGTGGCGTAGTAGTAAATAAGTACCAGTGGTATAGAGGAAGACGGTGGACACTCCTGCAACAGACTGGTATCCTTTTCAGCAAGTAATCTTGTAATCACACCCTAAATGCCTTGGAAATTCAGATAAGATCTGACCTCATGAGCCTATACACTTGAAGCAAACTCTCTTGTTTATCACTGGGAGTATGTATTTGCATATTGACAGCTATAACAGCTGTTAATTCTTATTGTTTCCTCAAAGCCATCTCCTAATGGGACTCCTTGAGGTTGTTCAATGTGTTTTGTGCGTGTTCAGAATCAGCACTCTACATCCTTTTGGCAGAAAATTCTCACTAAATAGTTTAAAAGCATTTTGTTAAGAGATATGTTTGGATCCGGTCTGATGTGTCTTTTCAGGATTGTATATGTGTTTGTTTGTGTTTGCACATGCACAAACACATACACAAAAATACATGTCTATACTTCATAATCAGTAGACATCTGTAAATGTGATTGAAGAGCCAAGAGTTCCATGCATGGCAATTATCATACTAAAGTGTAGCAACAGCTAAGAGCTTCGTGTATGGCACTCATCCCTTTCATAAGTGCCATAAACAAAACTTTCGGCCCAGAAATAATTTTCATAAATTTAACGAGATTTTAAAAAAATGTATAGGAGTGGCTGTAGTTTCAGGCTCACTACCACTGCATGGCACCTTGGGCAACCATCTAATATAGTCACAGGCTGACCAAAGCCATTTCAGTAGATTTGATCAGGCATGGCTGTGTGGTAAGAAGCTTGCTTCTCAACCACATGGTTCCGGGTTCAATCGCACTGCATGACACCTTGGGCAAGCAAATTGAAGTCAGAAAACCTTAGTGTTCCTCACAAGGATTATTCAGTCAAAGCAGTCAAATTAGCCAGCTGTTGCCAAGAATGCAAAGTTCATCTCTGCATCAAAAGAGGATCAACATGCTGGACCGACTGGCATACCAAGGTGGAATATTGGCACTAGGAGCCAGGTAGGCATCTCTGTTGTGTTTGTGCTGTCAGATTGTTATTAACACTGATATTTTTGTTTTGAGAGCTGTAATTGATAATAACCCAATTTTCAGCTTATTTTGCTCAGGAAGCCAGGTATATGGTCAGATAAGGTTCAGGATGTCAGAGCTCAATGGCTATGAGGGTTCATCTGAATGAAATAATAATCAAAGGGGTCCATAGGTAAAAAAAATGGCTGAGAGCCCAACTCTAATTCATCTGATTAGTTTTTTAAGTTTCCTCCTACCAAATTTCATTCAGAAAGCTTGGGGGTGGCCATTTCTTGCTCAAGGTAAATATTAAAACAACCAAACCTTTCTTCTAAACATGAAAGCAGGTTTTATTTAAAGCTAAATAAATAGATAAATGAAAACTCTTTACTGTCCTTAATATTTGAAATGAGTCTAGTATTCAGAGATAAGAAAATGTGGGGCATCTTGTTGCAACATAGTTTATCTGTAGAGGGAAGCAGAGAATATGTAGATACCAGGGATGCAGAGTAAAGTAAACAGAAAGAAAAAAAGAGAGTTATGTTACCTTTTGACAAGGAGCCTGCAGATATACTTTCACCCTACCCTATTCACCACCACCACCACAATCATACCTCATCACTCTAACACAGACACCATCACCACTACTAGCCTCATAATCACCCCTCTCTATCTCTGCATCCTTTTACCCCTCAAGCACTAGATACATGAGTGTGTGTGTGCGCGCTCTCTCTCTCTCTCTATTTATACATTACCATCAAACCCGACATGAGATTTCTGCAAAAGTATGCCTTGTTGGTCCACCTCCAGCTGCTCCCAACACATGCGTCATGAATCACGTGTTTCTTTTAGCCCAGAACTTCTCTGACTGACTTTTGTTGATTATGGTGGAATGGGTGTGTGTTAGAAAGATAAAGATCAGACTGGCTTCATCTTTCAAGGCTAAGACTGAAGGAAAACAGCTGTAGTTAAACACATACATAGAGAGAGAGAGAGAGAGAGAGAGAGAGAGAGAGAGAGAGAGAGAGAGAGAGAGAGAGAGAGACAAAGGTGGGTGAGAGGATAAATGGCCGGATGAGTAGATGGATAACCAGACCCAATAGAGTTGATAGATATAGGAGGAAGGAGGAAACAAAGGCAGAAGGCAAGACAGACAAGGCAAACATTTACTTTCAATATAATCACTTCTGCCAACACTAAAACCACCACCGCCAGCCACCATCATCATCTATGTAATTTGCTGTAATTAACTTCTGGGAGAAGCTATATGTCTGTTAGTATAACCCAATTATATATAGTTAACAGTAAGTAGAAGGTAGGGTGGGTAAGAAGAAAGAGTGAACATGCACATGCAAGTGCACATATGTGCGCACACACACACACACACACATCCTAGTATATCCACTGCTGTGTGGGAGGTGTTTCTATGAAAGACTGCTGCTTATAGAAAATGTTTGTTGTTCAGACCCAGGTTAGCTCTGATCCACAGACAGATCTGTGTCCAAAGGCACACCAGCCATGATCATCCTGTCTTGTTGCTGCTTCTCATATAGTGTTTTAGCTAACATGTCCTTTCATTTTAAAGTCATTGGGTGGGTGAAATTTGAGAGTGACCACATACAGCAGTGTTACTCACAGGGGTGGGCTTTCGAGGATTGAAAGACTAAAAAAAAAAGTGGAGTGGCCACAAGTTGCCATGGTTAAGTTTTTTATAACTTATCCAACATCATATTGAGGAAAGAACTAATGTATTGATGCAAATTATTTCATTTCCCCATTAATAAAAATCAGGAAGGTAAAAAGCTTTCCGATTTTACCCTTTTTCCCTTCTTGCTATGAATTCTAACTTTTTTCCTGTCCATTTCTATTGTATAGTATTCTGCTATTCCTAGTCGGCCATCCTATTGTAGCTTCTTCTATTTGAAGACCTATAATCAAAAGTGTTCTAACCATGACCATCCTGTCTTTAACTCACCTATAGAGCATCTAGGTCTACATTATCTAATGAGCTCTTCTTTGTTGTTTAGCTCTAGGTCAGCACAGATCCAACAGGTCTATAATTAAAGATGTTCTATTGTGACCATTATATAAGATATTCTACTTGCTAGAGCTGTAAGAAAGAAAAGCCCAGGACCTACAAATATCATGGGCACTCTCCTCTTATTTCCTTTTATTCAGACATAGGCCAAATCAGATTGGAGCCTGGTGTAGCCATCTGGTTCCACCAGTCCTCAGTCAAATCGTCCAACCCATGCTAGCATGGAAGGCGGACGTTAAACGACGACGAGGAGTACATTATATGTGTCCTTGCATGTTGTTAATATTTAGCTCCAGGTCAGATCTTTGATTAAAGGCACTACACTTGTAACCATCCTGTCTTGTATTTAGACATAGTTTATCTTGGACTACATTATCAAATGTGTTCTTCCTTGACGTTTAGCCCAGGTCAATCCTCATCCAGTAGGCCTATAATCAAAGGTGCTCTAAAACCATGACTGAGATTGTCTTTTATGCTGGCATAGTTCATCTTGGACTACATTATCAAATGTGTCCTTCTTTTCTGAAGAAAATAGAGTGTGATTAGTTGGAGATTCAATCCAGATGTTTAAGTATGTTGAATGATTTATGGAGGCAGCTTGCCTCATCAGTTCTGGCTCATCAGACAGAAGACAAAGTAGACGTTACAAATGAGAAGGGTCATCCATCTCAACTGACATGGATAAAATTCCTGGAAATTTGAATATATTTCTATATAATATTCATTAGGTGTGTCACTTGATACTGGAGTGCGGCAGGATGTAGTGGTGGTAGTGGTAGCACTGGTGACTGTGGTGGTGGTGGTGGTGGTGGTAATTGTGGTAAAACACAGTCTGTTTATATAAAATAAACATACCAGCTTAATTGTATAAGAACTTAATTATCAAATAAACTAGTTATCAACAGGAAATTTTTGAATGATAATGAGAACTTATTAATTAGCTATGAAATCTTAATCATGGGAAAATGCAAGTAATACACAACAGGATCACTGAATAACAATAATAATTATTATTATTATTACTGTTATTATTAGAAGCATACATGGTTCAGTAGTAGGACTGGCTTAGCCCTTCCCCTAACATTTCAGGCATTGTACCAAAATTATTATTATTATTATTAACGAGAGAAATTCTAAGTGCCCATTCGATCTGCTAGATATAGCAGCCAAATCTTCAAACTTACTAACTACCATCTTTAGAGAATGAAGAACATCGTGATCAGTGAACTGACTCCAAAGATACACTGAGCCCCGAAAAATAAATGGAATCATCATCACTAAAACACTTTCCATCACGGAACATCTCGATTAGAGCTAGCCTGGGGTTAAACAACAATCTCTCTCTCTCTCCCTCTGGCCTAATCATCAATGACTCTGGTGGTGCTTATTTAAGAAATCATTTTAATCAGTAGAAAATGAGGAGAAAGAGGCAGGAGAGTGGGGTAATAAATGGGCAATTATTCTGTCAGGCTCACCCTAACTTCCTGTTGACCTTTCATTGACCTGAGATCGACGGTGGTTGCTATTGGATACAGCAAATGTTCCAATTATGTAAAACAGCCGTTAAATGTTTTGATGTCATTGCTGGCAAGTTAAACGGTTCATATTTTCTAGAACCAACCAATAGAATTCCACTTAGAAGCATTTTGAAAGAACACAGCAGAACAACCCAGAAAATGCAGAATAGGGAGGGTGACAGTACGAACTCATGCATCTTGGGTTCAAATTCACTAAAGGTGTTTTTGTTGTAGTTTTGGATCTTTATGGTTTGACAGCCAACACTTGTTTTCTTAACGAAACACTTTCAAACTTGGGATACTGGTAGAATGTGTCATATAAAACATCTTTTTCTCTTAGCCTTCTTAACAAAAATTACTTCTTAAGTTATTTCATGTTAAAGTTGTCGAATACAAAATTTTTTATCTGTTCTATAACACAAAATATACAAGTATTCGAAGTTTGAAAGTGTTTCGGTACCAAAAACACTACATAAAAAAATGTTGGCTGTCAAACCATAAAGATCCAAGCATTTTTTTTTTTTTTTTTTAGCTGCTATTTGAGTTAGACAAACTTAATTTTAAAAATTTAGGTAAACAGGTGCAGGCGTGGCTGTGTGGTAAGAAGTTTGCTTTCCAACCACATGATTCCAGGTTCAGCCCTTCTGTGTGGTACCTTGGGCAAATATGTCTTGTATTATAGCCTTGGGTCGACTGCATAAGCAGTAAGACATTGTGGTCAGATCGTCCTATCACTACGTGGTCAGTCAGACAATCTAAACACTGGAATCTAGTGAGGCACAAATGCTCTCAGGCTGTTGAGAGAGTCTTACGGTTACAATGCGATGAGATACTCAACCACAGATCTTAAAATCTTTTTTTTACTACCCCATCACCTTTCTTTTTTCCTTTTACCTTTTACTTGTTTCAGTTCAGTGGACTACGACCATGTTGGAGCACTACCTTTAGTCAAATTGATCCTAATACTTTACAATTTCCAGTCTGGAACTTATTCTATCGGTCACTTTTACTGAACTAGTTGGTTACAGAGGTGTAAACAAACCAACATTGGGTTCATTTTGTCTAGAAAGGGAAGAGAAATCCAATTAAAAAAAACCCTTTCTAGACAAAATGAACTACAATAATATCATTGTTGAGGAATATTCTTCCACTGTCTGATGAAATCTTCATTCAACACAACGTTCCAATGGCTGGGATATTCTAGAAACAGCTGTTAGGGACTACGTAAACCTTTTTATTATATACTAAATTAAATGTCCTTGTCAAGTATTGCCAAACGGTTTGCCTTTTCATTTCTGCTTTAATCTTACCCACTGGCTCAGGGGAAAACCACTTCTAACCGCTTTAGAAAGGCAGTCATAAAACCACATCTTCAACTGTAGTTCAAACTAGAATTTTACTGGTATACCAGTTTTAGCACTCAGAGCACATACCTATTAGTTTGAGTCACCCTGACGAAAACCCCTTGTATCTTTTATTTATATATATATATATATATCCTAGGTGTGTACATAGCACAAAACTGAATTAATACCAGTTATCTCTAGACTATATTTGCAACTAAATTACTTTTCAATTAAACATCAGGTGCCTTATTTCTAGTTGTGTATACAGTATCATACAGGGTTAAAACTCGTTATCTATAGAGTTTATATTTACATCTACACTACATTTCCATCAGTTTAGTCTCTGATAGTTGCCAGGTGTCTTATTCTTGCATATAGGCATAGTACCAGATTAGATTCCTATTTCCTAGTTTGAATTGTATGCATCCAAAAAGGAATAAGACACCTGATGACTATCAGAGATTAAACTGATTGGAATATGGCTTAAAGTGGAAATCTTTTCACCTCTAAGATGGGTTTAATAGTTCTGAAAAATTATAATTGGAACTGGATTATTGTTAACATGCAGTTGAGTGTTGTTGTTTAACCCCAGGTCAGTCCTAAACCAACAACAAACTAATGCATGTATGTATGTATGTGTGTATGTACGTACATATGCCCGTACATACACAGCGTAAATATTTGAAATTAGATCTAGAGGATCCCTTTAATTACTATTTCATTCTGGTGGACCTCCATAGCCATTTGATTTTTCAAATGAGGACAAATATCCATCAAATGTAAATATCCATCAAATGTAAATAATATATGTCTCTATGTTTTGAAGATAAACAGAAACACACTCACACAAACAACCAAAACAATAACTATATTGTTATCCTATAATGAAAATTGTTTTCGAAAGCTGTGTTGTGTTGTGTTGATAGGCTTGCACTTAAAAATTCCCATGTTTTTAATCAAAACTTGTTAATTACTATGGTGACAACACTGTCTATCTATCTATCTGTATCCTCCCCCCACTCTCTCTCACACTGTATTCCTTTCTTAACAACTTTTCCTCCTCTTCTAAAAATGCTTTGTGACGTATATTTTGATTCCTCCTCTTCTTTCCCTTCCTCTAATAGATGTTGTGATGGACAGATAGAGATCCACTTATCTTCAAGATTGTGTTGCCATTGTGTACAAATCATGCATTGTCTATTAATAAAATATTTGTTTCATTACTTTAATTATTATTTATAATGTTCAAATGAAATGTAATATATTCCTTTTGTCTTTATTTCCATTTCCCATCTATTATGGTATGTGTGTTGTATTACACACCATCATTTCGTACATTAGGATATCATACACTGAACTTGTTTTAAAAAAATCAAGAAACACTTCATTGTATCAAAACTACTTCAAAAAGTTTTGACTAAATTGTTGGCCTCTTTTTTTCCAAACCATCCTGTTTGTTTTCCCATTGGTTTAAAATTCAGACTTGCGGATCCTTTATAATTCAGTACTTTTTTTTCCTGTTAGTCACGATAATATATGATTAACAAATCTTTATTTATCACAATTTCATTACAAGGAAATAAAGAATGTACTTACTGAAACTATACTTCAATAATTACATTTTACTCATTGCTAGACTACACTCCACTGATTAGGTTTAATAAGACTGAAAACATGTCTTTAGTTGTCACTATTTTGCTAAATATCTGAGAAAATGAAAGGCAATGGTGGCCTCGCTGGGATTTGAATTCAGAGTGCAGAAAGTCAGAGTGAATATCACAAAGCAATATCTCCAATGCTCTAACAACTCTGCCTTTCATATATACATACATACATACATACATATATATATATATATATATATACACACACACACACACACACACACACATACAGGGTGTGATGGGTGAATTGTCACCATTTTATATTTTTAATTTCACACATGCGCATTGTTTTTGATTTCGTCAACTACATAGTAGGGTCAGTTGGGCACTGTCTGTGAGAAAAACAGCACCATGACACACACACACACATATATATAGTCATTAGTGAGGGATTATCAATCTGTGCAAAATACTTTACTAATCTAAATATTGCTTAGCCTGGTGTACTAACAGAGCTTATAAAGAACTCTGTGTATTCTTGTGGCAGAGTCTGAGATTATAATTCATCACCGTTCAGCATTGTTCCAGCTATCCTGCTTTTACATAGTGATATACAAGACAAAACATAAATAATGGTCATCACATATTTCTTTACTGTTGAAAATTTGAATAAAGAAATATGTAATGACTATTATTTATGCCTTGTCTTATATATGTGTGTGTATTCAGCACCAAGCAGTGTTTAAGTATATGAGAGGAGTTTCAGAAAATTCACATGAGTTGTTTCCTCATAACTTTCAGAAAAATGGGTATTTTTAAATGACATTTTCTACAAATACCTTTCAGAGTGTGTAGATTAGAATTATATTGGACTGTGATGTTGAAAGAAAAATGGTGAGCACATATATACATACATGCATACTGACACACATCACAATTTTATTTGAAATTTCAAGATTCATTTTGTAGATATATGTAATGTGTGTCAGTAAGTATGTGTGCGAGCTCACCAATTTTTTTTTTTTTTTTACATACTCTGAAAGGTATTAGTTGAAGATTTCATCAAAAAATATCAGTTTTTCTGGCAGTTGACCCCTCTTGATATGTTTGCTGGAGCTGTGTAAAGGACATAGGATGTTTTTCGACAGTGTCATAGCTACACACCTTCTTGACTTAAAATCTCTTCTAATCGTCAAGTATTTTGTGTCTGTCTCTAAGGCAAATCTCTTAACAGCTATCTGTTGTTACAAACGTTTTTTTTGCCACAACAACAAACAGATGCCTTCCGGCGGAAATCTTTTGGGATGGTTTCAAAGTGAAAAGAAGCACCAGTTTCTGAATTTTAGACTAGATTTTTAATGTCAATTGAGGAAGGAGTGTCACAGCTACACACCTTGATTCAAATTTTGCGGCTCTCTCTAAGGCAATCTCTCAACAGCTATCCGCTTAAAACGTTTTTGTTTTACTCTGTCTGCAGTGTTGTTCTTGCTGTCTGGTCATAGATAAAAACTAAACCTTAAATGAGTTACACAAGGCCAGCCTCTGTCTGCTTGTCAAATCTTCCTTAAGTACACTTGTTTGCAGTGTTGTTCTCATTGTTGGGCTATAGTTAAATCAAACCATAAATGAGTCATACTAGGTTGTCTCTATCTGGTTGCTCCTCCTGCAAGAAATGACAGTCAAATCTAACTCTGTTGTTTTGAAAAGAAAAAGCAACAAACAGAAAGCATGAGATGATTTAGACTTATATAGACACGTTTTTAATCACGTATTGTCTTGTAGCTTTGAGATTTCAACAATATTGTTTATTTTATAAATGACAATGTAGGGTCGGTATGAGAGGCCAGATCTGGTCACTTTGAACATAAAACAGGTAAAATATTTGGGCTGGATATGGCCAGTTTAGATGCTAAAAGGCTAAATCCTGATTGAGATACAGGTGTAGTTGTTGAGGTGTTGTTGTCAAATCTAAAGCATTCATATTATTATGCAACATAAAGGCATTCTTTGGTTAACATTAAATGCACTGAAACTATTATACACGTGCATGAATGCACACACAAATCGGCATTGCAAATTGCTATATTTTTGACAAAACTTATTGAGAGAGTCAACATTTTAGCAAGGAACAGAAGTTGTTATATGTTAGCCAAAAAGTTGGAAGGTACTAGAGGTTAAGCAAAGCATGGAAGGTGCTACAGGCTACATACATACATACATACATACACACATATATAAATACATACATTCATATATATATATATATATATATATATACACACACACACACACATAAGTATATATGTATATACACACACACATACATATATACACACACACACATGTATATATACATACATATATATATATATATATATATATATATATATACATACACATAAATACATACATTCATATATATATATATATATATATATATATATATATATATAGTTTTAGGGAAAATAACCAATTTTCAAGAACTCATCGATGAAAATCCACTATCACATATAGAAAAATTAATAATTAAAAGCACAATAAATGAGTATAATATAAAGTAAAGTAAATATCATAAGATAAATATATTTATTATATTATATTATATTATATTATATTATATTATATTTATTATATTATATTATATTATATTTATCTTATGATATTTACTTTACTTTATATTATACTCATTTATTGTGCTTTTAATTATTAATTTTTCTATATGTGATAGTGGATTTTCATCGATGAGTTCTTGAAAATTGGTTATTTTCCCTAAAACGATATATTTTATATATACTTTATCTATAAGGCTCAATTTAATTTTAATTTTTAAAAATTGATTTTAATTGAGTTTTTTACCTGTAATTTTGGATTTTGTCCCTAATATTATTATATATATATATATATATATTTTTATTTATTTATTATATATTAGAATTTAATATTTATTAATATGTTTTATAAGATAACTATAGTTTTTTGTTCTTTTTATGTTGTTAGTTATATAAATTTTAAATTTTTCATTCATTTATTTAAGTATTATTATTTCATTCATGCTTTCGTATTCTATTCTCTATTTTAACGTTCTTTTTTAACGTAGTATTTTCGCGCGAACTCTTGCTTAAAACGCTATAGCTATTAGATAACGTCTTAGTTTTTCAGTTTGAATTACGGAAAAATTTGGATAAGTACTGTTTTCACTTTGCTAAAGATTTTCTACTATTTGAAAATAATATGTATTCTTGTTTTTATACTATTCATTTGGTTCTTTATAGATTATTTTAATAGATAACTTATTTAACACTATATTATTTAGGAGTTATAGTTTCATTTCAACATAATATTAGAACTTCGATTGGAATAGTGTTGATATATTTTCGATTATTTTTGATTAATATTATTTGATTAATTATTAATCTTTATAGTTTATAATATCGTTAAAGTTTTTTTTAAATCAAAACTTTGTATATATATATAAAGTTTAACCTTTTATTCTTAATAATTTTTTCTTTCCTAATTTTTTCATTCATAATTTTTTCCATTCATAATTTTTTCATTCATATTTTTTATTATTACGTTTGTAGAAATAAATAATCTTGTATTTTTCTATTATTCAATTGATCTTTAATCATAATTAAATAAACGTCTTTAGCTTTAAATAGTATAGCTTTAACTATTACACCGGTTAAATATGTACTAATTTTATCTTCATTATTATTTTAAACTTAAACTTCGTTCAACTTGTATTTAAAACAATGATAATTTAAAACAATGATAATTTAGGTAAGATGTTTTTTGTATATAATATACATGTTATTATTATGGATGAAGGGATGATTATTGAATGGTTATTATTTTGATATTATGATATTTTTTAAATAATTTTTCTATCTTTATATAATAAGTATATCATATTAATTCATTTGGTACTTATTGTTGGTTGAGATATATATCTAATTATTGTTCTACTTACGATCTGACGAGTAGCTATATTTTTGAATAGAACTTATTTTAGATAATTTCAATTGATTTTAATCGATTTAAATTTCTTTTCTATTTGAAAATTGGTTATGAAACACGTGTAATCTTTTTATTATATTTATCTTATGATATTTACTTTACTTTATATTATACTCATTTATTGTGCTTTTAATTATTAATTTTTCTATATGTGATAGTGGATTTTCATCGATGAGTTCTTGAAAATTGGTTATTTTCCCTAAAACTATATATATTTTATATATACTTTATCTATAAGGCTCAATTTAATTTTTTATAAATTGATTTTAATTGAGTTTTTTACCTGTAATTTTGGATTTTGTCCCTAATAATATTATTATATATATATATATATATATATATATATATATATATATATATATACATAAGTACATATATGTATATACACACACATATATATACATACATACATATATACACGCACATATATATACATACATACATATATACACATACATATATATACACAGACACACACGTATATATACATACATATATATATATATATATACACACACACACACATATATACGTACATATGTAAATATATATATATATATATATATATATATATATATATATACACACACACACTGTATGTTCAATCATATACTGTCACAACTTCATAGTGCCCCCCACCCCTTCCTTTCTTCTCTGCTACTCTACCATACCAAAGTTTCAATGGTCCTTGTCATAGATTCCAAGAATTATTCACATTCCACTCTGCAGGTTTTTCAAAGACAGTAAAAATTTTTCTATGTTTTTGCACCCACCCTACCCCTCCCCGCTCCTTCCCCCATCTCCTTATTCTTTCTGTTTTCCATTCTTCCTCTTCTTCAAGACATTCCTGAAAACAATTGGTTATCGATGGGATATTGTGTGTGTAAATGTGCAAATCTGTGCATTCGTGTATGTCTGTGACATTGCACTTGACTATACATGTGTGTAGCTGTTGATTGTAATAATGACACCAACATGTATGACATAGTTACAATATGAATGTAGTATTTCTCACAACAATGGCATTTGGTACCTCATGTCGTCTGCTTACATGCACGCTAATACTGTACTCCCTTCCCCCCCTCTTATACTGCTGCTGTTGCTCCCCCTCCTTCATTTGTACTGTACTGCTACTCTCCCTCTCCTCCCCTGTACTTTTGTTGTTGCTCTTCTCATTTCTCCCCTCTACTGTTGATCTCCTCCTTCCTCTCTCTTTCTTATATTAATGCTGTTGCTCTTGTATATTACTGCCACTGCCTCCCCCCATCGTCCCTTCCTCTGGCTTCCACTCACAGTGCTGCTGTTGCTCTTCCTCCTATTCTCTCTCACTGCTACTACAGTCCTTTCTCACTATTACATTCCCACCACTTTTATCACTGCTACTCCTGCCTCTCTCTCTCTCTCCCCCTCCTACCATCCTCTTTCTGTTGACCAGTTGTTGAAGGTTGGAAAGAATTCCGAAATTCCTGTTGAATTCCATCTGGATTCTTGCTGTATTACTGTTGAATTTCTGCTGCATTCCTGCTGGATTCCTACTGCATTACTGTGGAATTTCTGCTGAATTCCACAAGAAATAAATCAATATAATAACTACCTGCTGAAAATTTAGGGAATCAACCTGAAGAAAGGAGGGGAGAGGTAATAGTTAATGCAAGAAGAGGATTTATGTATACTTTCATTATACACTAATCCCTCAACTATTGCGGGTGTCACATTCCAAAACCTCCCCCAGAAATAATTAAAATCTAAAAAAATATAAATACGTATTGGCTGCAGAAACCTGGATATATTGAGGAGACTGGAAAAAGGATTTTTCATATATTAGCCAGAAAAATCTGCGATATACTGAGTGCATGATAGGTGAACCGCAATACAGCGAGAGATTACTGTATACACAATACAATGAGAGTATTGACACTGCTCTCTCCATCTTTTGATTATAAATATATGTCTGAATTCTGTAATATATCTTATCTTTTACTGGTTTCACTCATTAGACCGTGACCATGCTGGGGCTCCACGCAAGAAAATTTTTTAGTCAAATGAATTGACCTAAGTACTTACTTTTTAAGCCTGGTTCTTATTCTATTGGTCCCTTTTGCTGAACTGCTAAGCTACACAAACAAACATACCAGTACCAGTTGTCAAGTGGTGGTGAGGGACAAACATGGACACATAGACCACACTCATATACACACGTTTTCAGTTTTCGTTTACTAAATCCACTCAACAAGGCTTTGATTAACCCCAGGCTCTAGTAGAAGACACTTGCCCAAGGTGCTATACAGTGGGATTGAACCCGGAACTATGTGGTTGGGAAACAAGCTTCTTACCACACAGCCATGCCTGCACTGATGTATATACTCCTCACACACATCACATTCAGTATCTTGTAATATACTTCCATTAGATCTTGCTGGTCTACTGATTCGAAATTCTGAATATGTCTCACCACATCATACACAGCAGCTAAGTTATCTTCATTTATAAAATATGTCTCCCTTAAGTACAATGAGGAGATAGTGTATGTGTACGGCAGTTCAAATGCTTCAAAGAATTTCACAATCAATTTTAAATAGATGTTTTTTGTTGTTTTTATTCATTTGTTTGTTTATTTTGAGAAGGAGCTCTCAAATTTTATAAAATGAATTCTTCTAGGGTTTGAATAACAGCATTTCTTGATTAGGATCTCTTTTGTGGCTAGGTTGAAGGCGTGTGTATGAGGGGGAAAAGTTGGTAGTGATGGTAATGATGACAGTAGAATTATTTCTTTGGAAGTCGCTAAACCTTGATGTAGTGAAATATGGATAATGTAGAGACACTGATTGACGTGTGTGTGTCAGGCCATAATGCTACTGGTAATATGTGACCCCGTACAACTGTTTGCAAGGGTCGGGCCATTGGCAATAAAACTGACAACCCTGTCAAGCTTGCTTGTTAAGAAGGATGGTTTTTGTTGGATGAAAAACATCCTGGAGAATGAAAAACGGAAAAACTTGTCAAAGGACAGATGAACTCAGTTGAGTCAATGGCTACCCAACAGCTGGGAGTGAGAGGACTCCTTACCATAGAAGGAAATTCCAAAATAACACCCACCTTATTGCGAAAATGGAGATTTTGCTTTTGTAGGCTTCTGGACTACTTCACTTTGTATTGTGCAAACTGTTATTGGCTTCAAATTTCAGCCCAGCAGGTTGTATGTAATACAGCTACATCCAAGAGAGAAGTTAACGCAGCCAATTCATTTGTAAGAGTTGGAAATTCTATTTATTGTGGGAATTGGAAGATTTAATGCTTTGCAGTGGCCAATCTAAGAACTGATTGTGTGTGTGTATACTCTTTTACTTGTTTCAGTCTTTTGACTGTGGCCATGCTGGAGCACCGCCTTTAGTCGAGCAAATCGACCCCAGGACTTATTCTTTGTAAGCCTAGTACTTATTCTATCGGTCTCTTTTTGCCGAACTGCTAAGTTACGGGGACGTAAACACACCAGCACCGGTTGTCAAGCGATGTTGTGGGGACAAACGCATACACACAAACACACACACATATATATATATATACATACATATATACGACGGGCTTCTTTCAGTTTCCGTCTACCAAATCCACTCACAAGGCTTTGGTCAGCCCGAGGCTATAGCAGAAGACACTTGCCCAAGATGCCACGCAGTGGGACTGAACTCGGAACCATGTGGTTGGTAGTGTAAGAATCATTGAAATTACATTGGCTGAAAGACAAATTGATAAAAAACATTATACAACAGTATAAGTGATTCTCTTATCACTAATCTTGCAAGTTTGAACAGGGTTACCATTTGTTGTGGAGATCCATTGATGCTGAATGTCTAGAGTTGTTAAGACAAGATTAATTCAATATTTGTTACTGAGCTATCATAAAGATGGTTAATTTGAATGTCATTTAAGTGACAGTATAATACAATAGTAAATTAAGTGCGCAAGGATTTGGAAATGTACTTTGGAGAGTTCATTACTACCAAAAAAAAAAAAAAAAAAAATGTTTACGTTCGGTTTGTAAAACAAGTGAAACTTACACAGTTATTTGATAGAGAAACTGAAGTAGAGTCGATATTTCTTATTATAAAATAGTTCTAAAGAAGCAAAGGTGATTCTTATAAGTGTTAATGGAAGCAAGAATGACGGAGCTTCGTGAATGGTAGGTAATCTGCTACAGTGGATTCACTGTACACTTGCAAAGTCATTGCTGAATACATTGGTGGCACATTACAGTATATATCAATATTTACTTGGGAGGTGGGGGAACTCAGTGAATACTAACATCGCTCAGTATATATAAGTTGAATGAAATTAAATTTGTAGCTGTAAGATGAATTTTATTAAAACGATGACTGTTGTGTGCATTCGTATCAAAGTTTATTCTGTTCAAAAATACCATCTGGAACGTGGAAAATTTTACCAATTTTCGAGTTTTTTCTGAACCCAAAGAAAAGACAGAAATATAAATAATATTGTCACTTTTGTACATTTTAACGGGGAAAGCTGGTTTGAATTATGCTGCGTGTATAGATAAAGTAAGAAACGAGGAAACCAGGATTAAATGCGACAATTTATTCAACCCGTTAAAGAGCATTAACATGGCAAAGCTGTTGCGATACATCTTGAAGTATACGCAGTGGTTTAATATGCAGACGGGGCAGAGGTAAAGAATACATACACCACCCGCTTTTCGGCGTAATGCTAACCCGAACCATCGGGTGTGCGTATTCTTTACCTTCGCCACAAACGGTACATAATGACGATGTATTCATGTAGAATAGAACATAACTTCTGAGGGGGGAAACAGGAAGGTGCCTGTGAAAATAACCGTGCTCTCTGCCAAGATTTGAACTCCTGCGTAATTCACCTTAGTAAGGGAATAGCATCCTTTATAGCTATTGGTGGCTGGTCTGTCACGTGATAGGGTGAGCCTGCGTAAAGCCAAGAGTGATTCGACCATCACCGTGACGAGCCAAAATGTGGTTGCTTAAAGGTAAGGAGCCAAACTGAACAAATTCTTCTACAAGCAATTTGGAGATACTCTCGCTACGAAGATTCTACGGTTAATTTTTTTACAATTACACCCCGACGCATTTCACTAAGAAAAAAGAAAAAAATCCTCAGATTTTTCGCGTGGAATCAACTACCATGACCTTATCTTAGGCTTTAAGAACTATTTTCAAGTGTTGGGGTAAGTGGAAAATAATTTCAAGAGTGAATGAATTAAAAACCAACGATGAGTAGAATTTTCTGTTACAAATAAATTATGGGTCGTTATGAAAAAGTTCCCAATTGTGATTCCATTGTTATAGTTAGTCAAGCGGCACAGTATGGCTTTTGGCCGTCCTCTTTAAACGTACTTTTTTGACAAGAGCAAACATATCTAAAATGGCCCATCCCATGTCGTGGGTGCAATTTTGGATCTTTTGATGAAAAAGTAAAACCAACTGCCCTAACTCTTCGAAACGCCAGTGTTAGAATGGAGGCAGCTGATGAAGGAAATGTTCTCTATGTGGCCTGTGTGTTTTCTGTACCTTGTTTATCATTTGTCCACGTTTGTTTGCAACGTCCTGTACCCAGATATGCATCTATATATACATGATGTAGATGTAGGTATGTACATACATGTACGTATATATGCATAGACTCATTTATTATTTGCATTACAAATAGTTGAACAGGATAATTTCACAATGTTGCTTACATATATTGAGTCGGATGTGAAAAAAAATAATCAGACTCATCCTTATTTAGCCAAGACGAAAAAATTATATAATTTTCAATGCATCATCTTTGTGGGCAATGGTGAAATATAAGCTCTAGACAAGAGAAGTAACACGAAAAAGGTCGGGAAACACTTGAAGTGCGTAAAATAACGAAAGTTTTACTTTTAATATGTGTTTTGAAAAGTTCTTGACTAAGAAAAGATATTTGATAGTTTTCTAATATTAATTTTTGTATTAAATATCTTAAAATATTGATGCCCATCTATGATTTGCTTTTTATGATTTTTCAGTGGAATTAATGACAAAAATATGGGAAAAATTATAAGTTAAATCAAACGGTTACGAATAAGCATTCTGTGATGAAAATATTGCTGTTAAACTGTTCTATTTCCTTGAATTGTACAAAGTTAAATTAAATAATAGATTAATCATCTTCTTTCGTAAGGATTAAAAAAAAAAAAGGCGAAAATAATTGTGTATTATTTTAACCGACGAGGTTTATATGTGGGAGTTTTTTCTTAAGGGTTGTGTCTGTATTATTTGTATGTATTCCACCTACTATCTTAAAAACGACATATTGGATATTGTACTCCTAGATACATTTTGTCTGGAACAACTGTGATCAGACAAAAGATCGTGATTCAGCAATCACGGACTCTTGGCAGGTAAATAAAAACTACGGATCTTTATGGTTTGACGGCCAACATTTTTTTATGTAGTGTTTTTGGTACCGAAACACTTTCAAACTTCGAATACTTGTATATTTTGTTATAGAACAGATAAAAAAATTTGTATTCGAAGTTTACACTCATCCAAACATGATAAAAAATACCAGAAATATAACTACGCCTCCCCCACATGCACCCCTATATAATATATAGCCATGTGCCAATATAACAGATAATTATTCCAACTGTTTAATTAAATATATTATGAAAACTGTTTTGTCTGAGCACATGTGTGCATCACATTTGTTTCATTCTGTTGTATCTTTTGATGCTTTCCTGGATTTTCAGTTTTTGTTGCTTTAATTACTTTTCCTTCTATTCTTTAACTGCCTTTTTTTTTTTTTTAATCCCATTCTTAATTGTATAAATGCAACTCTATACTTAATGCAGTGCCATAACACTGAAGAACAATAAATGCGACTGACTTGTTTCCAATTGTTGAATCTTTCGGGGCTGGTAGTGGTAGAGGGGTGGGGACAAAAACATTGAATGTTTTCGAGTTGGCAAATATTTGATCCGACGCTTAAACATCGCCACCACCACCACAACTACTGTTAGCTCCCGATACTGAGCCACCACCACCACCACCGCCGTCACCACTTCAACACTAAATCCTCACAATCTCAATAACATAATAGCTAACTCATTAAGGCGGCGAGCTGGCAGAAACGTTAGCACGCCGGGCGAAATGCTTAGCGGCATTTCGTCTGCCGTTACGTTCTGAGTTCAAATTCCGCCGAGGTCGACTTTGCTTTTCATCCTTTCGGGGGTCGATAAATTAAGTACCTGTTGCATACTGGGTTCGATCTAATCAGGTGGACATTGGAGTTAGACACTGAGGGAAAATGGCTGTAACTTTTTTATTTTTTTATTTTGACGATTTTCGTTTTCGATAATGTGTTCTATATGTCACGGTCATGCGATTCCCCCCCCCCCAAAAAAAATTTTTTTGGACCACCCCCTCCCCTCCCCCACACGCCGGGGTGGGTAGGTGGCGATTTTCATTTTTGACATTGTATTCTACATGTTCAGGTCGTACGAATAGCCTTCTCGCGACTCAGATGTGAAAATGAACGGCTTACATTTATATTGAAACAGAAAAAGGATCATATGTGGAGTCCCCACCACGAAACTTGATATGCTAGAAATAACAGCTAAACGCGGACAATCCAAATCTTTCATTGGTCCAGATGGACTATATGTAAATAAATATGAAGAAAAAAATGCGCTTTGGCAAACGGGGTTAGGGTTAGGTTTTAAGTTGGGGGGAATCGGATGACCGTGACATATAGAACACATTTCGAAAACGAAAATCGCCAAAATTAAAAAATAAAAAAGTTACAGCCATTTTCCCTCAGTGTCTAATTCCAATGTCCACCGGCCCCTCCTCCCCCAAAATTTCGGGCCTTGTGCCTAGAGTAGAAACGAATACCTCATTACCTCGTCACCATCGGTACCACCACCATCTCAGTAATACCAATCACGCTACCACCACCCTCACCTCAACAACAACCCATCTTGTATAATATGGCTGTCAGGGTTTTAAAGTTTAGGCCACACCTCCTCCTCCTCATACTGCACCAACTACATGCAAATACGTACCCACTCACATACTAATCGTTGTGTCATGGTTGAATATAAAAAAAACGGTTAGAAACGAGAGAGAATTTAAAACAAAAAGTTTTTGTTTATATTTTTATTTTTCAGACAAAACGGCTATTTTCGAAAACCTCTAGAATAACTTTTCTCACACTGCTACTTATCTCACGAGTTTGTTGTTGAATATAGACAAAGAAATCGACCTCAATATACCACTGGCACTAAGTTTATTTTCCAATCTCTCTCCTTCCCTAGTTCATGAATTACTGTTCTTTCATCTATCCTAAGTTCAGTGCCATACAAGGCAGAGCACTGTAGATTCACCTACAAACCCAACCACAATATCCCACACTTTAACTAGAAGGAAGATCCAAACACTACCATCTTTGTGTCTCACACAAGTTACACTTTAAATTCCTCATATTTCAGGGCCCTACCTTTCTTGTACCCACTCCTTACTGCCTTCGTGAGGCATCGTCAACTTTACAATGCGTAGACTCAGCACCGATGACAATCACTCGTACGTCTTCATCATTTAAAGCCCATTTTCCCATGTTTGCATGCTCAGACAGAAGTTTCTGAGATAGGTATTCTACGGCCGGACACCTTCATGTCGCCAACCTTTAACTGTTTCCAAGCAAGGTAATATTTCCACATAGCTAGAAGACAGCAGGATAGCAGAATCGTTAGCACACCGGGCAAAATGCTAAGCGGCATTTCGTTCATTTTTGCATTGTAAGTTTGAATTTCACCAAGGTCGACTTTGCTTCTCATCGTTTCAGGGTCGATAAAATAAGTATCAGTTGAGTACTGGGGTCGATATAATTGACTTACACCCACCCCGAAATTGCTGGCCAAAATTTGAAATCAGTATTTTCCTATAGCTAGACATGCTTTTTCACGGAAGACTGGAAATGAAAAACATCGCTTGTACAACGATGAAGCCCGTTTACAACCATCACGTGATGTCTAGACAAAGGTACACACACTCACACACATAAGTGTGTATGTGTATACGACGAGTTTCCTCTGTTTCCATCAACTAAGTCCACTAACAATGTCTTGGTTGGTCCGGGGCTGTAGTAGAAGACATCTGGCCAAGGTACCGCGTATAGGGACTGAAACCAAAACTACATGGGGAGCAAGCTTCTTAACCGCATAGTCACGCTTGTACCTATCGTACACTGCTTTTTTGGTCACGTCAGACCATACCATAAGACCAGTACGTTGCTTTCTTACTGCAATGTCTTGGAAAAATAAATGCTGTATTCAAATTAACCTGCATTAGCACCATGCAAAAACACTAGGTGTCGGCCAGGTTTAGGTTGCTTTGTGTTGTAACCAAATTGCATCCCCACCTTCATTAAATGTCACATACCTTAGACTACAGCAAATACACATTAACAGCTACGACAAACTCAATATATAAAGTGACCACCCAATGTAGTTCGTACATCTACACTATGATACGTTAATTATATTGGGTTTCCTTCCTTTACGCTTCAATGTTCTTTTTGATCCATCTCATGAGGAAATAGGGTGCTACGCCCTGCTGATTTTCATTGCATTAACACTACCTCATTGGTGTTTAAGTGTATAAGCAATGAGACTCAGTTATGTTGCTGCCAGGCGTAATCTGCAAAGAATGACTTAGATATTGCCAAAACATGATCCAACAATGCATATCCTTGGCACTGATGACAGCCAACTGTATCACTCTGGTCCTACCTTATACTTAATATTGACCGGGAATTACGGCACATCGTACACTGATTTTAATTAAGAATTTTCCTCGCAATGGTAAAAGCACGAGATAATCAAAATTTAGTGGAACTAATAGTTCCAAGCACGTGTAGTTGTGATTACTGAGCACTTTGCCAGTGTACTATTAAAAGTCACTCAGTTTGTAGAACCATGATATGTCCTCGTACACACACGTGGCACTCCGTCGGTTACGACGACGAGGGTTCCAGTTGATCCGATCAACGGAAAAGCCTGCTCATGAAATTAACGTGCAAGTGGCTGAGCACGTAGTTCTCGGGGGAGAATCAGCGTGACATAGACTGTGATAAGGCTGGCCCTTTGAAATACAGGTACAACAGAAACAGGAAGAAAGAGTGAGAAAAAAATCGTGGTGAAAGAGTACAGCAGGGTTCGCCACCATCCCCTGCCGGGGCCTCGTGGAGCTTTAGGTGTTTTCGCTCAATAAACACTCACAACGCGCGGTCTGGGTATCGAAACCGCGAGTCCGCTACCCTAACCACTAGGCCATTGCACCTCCACCCGTATACACACACACACACACACACAACTCGAATGCGTTTCTTCATGTATTGTGAAAACATGCAATGCTTGATGAAAACCTAAGTACCAAGTAGTCTTTTACAGCAATTCTTTAAAATTTTAAAAGAACAAGGACCAACGAAGGAGCCATATATTGTTGTCACTCTACAGATAGCGGATCTTTTCCTCCCAAATAGCAGCTACAGCTCCCAGCAATAACATTTAATTAACTTATAAAACGAAGGGACACAATAGGTAAAGATTTTAGTTCGGTCAAAGTTGACCTGAGTCTAAACAACAAAAGTTATGGTATATAAATATAGGTCTTTTTAGTCAGAGAAATTAACATGTTTAAAGTAGTAAACCAACACATTGCAACCATGACCATTCCGCTGAAAAGTGGCAGGGACTGGTGGTGATCCCTAAGACGACTTCACCCCATGTACATCTTTCCGATTTTTAAGACAATGAAGTGTGATTTGAGGTTAGATTTGGTTGCTATTTCCCACCACCGCCTAATCTTCAGCACAAGGCCAGTAACTATACACTGGAGAAGTTTATCGATACTGTTGATCTTAGTAATTGACTGGGACTTTATTCATGGGTCCCGAAAGGATGAAAGACAAAGCTGACATGGGCGGGATCTGAACTCATAAGGCAAAGCGTTGAAACAAATACTGCAAGGTACTTTTCTGACGCTAGTGGGCTAGCGGAATCATTAAATCGTTGTAAAAAATGTCTTGCGGTATTTCTCCTGGCTCTCTTTATGCTCTGAGTTCAAATTTCGCCGAGGTTAACATGGGTCTTCATCCATTTAGAGTCGATAAAATAAAGTAGTGGTCAAATACTGAGGTCGGCGGAGGTAAAGAATACGCACTCCACTCGTTTTTGGCGCAACCCTAAACGTAACCCCAACCGCCGAAAACTGGTGGTGTGCGTATTCTTTACCTTCGTCCCGAAGTCGACGGTATCGACTAAACCCCTCTCCTCAAAACTGTTGGCCTTGGAAATAGGTATTACCTAGGACAGTGAATTGGTAGAACCGTTTAGCCCTTCTTTATGTTCTGAGCTCAAATAAATTAACAGGGTCAACTTCGCTTTTTCTCCATCCACGGTCGATAAAATCAAAAGTTTCCTTCCCTTAAAATTTAGAGCTTTGTACTTACGTTAGAAATCATTAGCAAAAAATGCCTTGGAGTATGCCAGCTATTTTTTAGGATCTGAGTTCAAATCCCGCCCAAGTCAACTTTGTCTTTCATCCCGTGCTGGGATCAATATAATCGACAAACTCCCTTCTTGGAATTTGTGTTGACAAAGAGACAAAAAAAAATCCAAACCAGAGAATGTTGCTTTAAGATAACGAGATATACGAAGAAAATTTTTTAAAGGACATGATCAATACTGGGGCAGTTTTCATTATAGATCTGCTCATTAGAGTTTGTCCTGGGGCTAAACAACAATCACAGCTAGTCAATAGGTCTATCAACTATAGGCTCCCACCAAACTTTGCAGGGCAACCTTTCTTAAAAACAAAGATTTCCCTGTTATAGCACTCACGAATGTTCGTTAAAGAAAAAAAATTCTCCATCCTTCTCCTCTTCCCCAAAACTTTAGTTAGCAAAAGTTAATGCCCGTACAGTGGATCCTTTTGAAATGAAAATTCATGACTTCAAAAGCTCCCCAGTTTTCGTTTCAACTTGGATTTTCAGAAATTCTAAACAATAGAATATTTATTTTACTGGCGCTAGAATAGATTTATCCCAGAGTTTCTCGAAATTCTGTCTCAACGCCATTTTGTATCCCTCATCCTTCGTTTTAGCCTTCACAAATTATTCCATCATTTGTTTGTTTACTTTCTTCAATCTTCAAGGAGCTCTATCCTGAGTTGTATGAAGATTTAGTTTAATAATCTTGAAATTAATTCTAACAATTGATTTTTAACCAAAAATCGTCTCTAAATAAGTTTGTTTTGGCGTTTTCTTTCTAAAGTTTGCTTTCTTCTTCCCCTGAGAAGATATCAAGGCTAAACTTCATGTGCCAGACAGATACTTTCCTCCTGCCGTTAATTTTTGAGGTCGACATGTACCGAACATCAAACAAGATATACCTACAATGCATTTTATTTCCATAATTAGCATACAAAACTATCAACACACCAACTTTGAAATCAATTGGAACAAAATTGAAGGAATTGAAAAGTGGAGGCCAAACAGAAAAGATCCCCTGCATTTAAATCGTAATAGTCTTAGAAGGTTAATACCTATCTTTCAAACCGCCCACCCATCCGTCGATCTGTTCGTCCACCTATCTATCCATCATCTCTATTTCTGTGTGTATGTGAGGGAAGACAAACTACAGGGTGTCCACAAGGTTTGGGTACATGGAGTAAATAAAATCATAACATAAACAATTAAATATTAGAAATAATTTCTTAAAGGATATGTTAATCCCCATGTGGGTGCATGGAGTAAATAAAATCATAACGTAAACAATTAAATGTAAGAAATAATAATTTCTTAAAGTATGTGTTAATCCCCATGTACCCAGACTTTGTGGACACCCTATAGAAGTGGAGGAGTGTCTGACACTAATTACGATTATCTTTGAATGTCTTATATTAACACTGTCTTAATTTGAAGGGGCTTCCGTCACAGATTAAAACAATATAGAGAGTGGAAAAATTAGACTTTAGGAAAATTAGTGATAATTAAACTGAGCAAAAATCGGTCAGTAACATTTTCTGAAATAAGTTTAGTGTGCCGTGAAGAGAAAAAGGGACTTCTGGCGAAGGGAGTGGGGACTTTTTTCAGCTTTTCTCATTTCAAGAATCTTGTTACGATAATGTGAGTTAAAGATATCTTAAAACAATATTAACCTGGGTGGGAATTACCCAAGAGTGACATAATGAGATTCTGGAAATTAAAAATGAAAAGTGAAATATATTTATAAAATTCATAGAAACAAAGATTAAAGAGAAATGTGCGTCGTGTTATTTGTTATATATTCTTTTCTACTCTAGGCACAAGGCCCGAAATTTTGGGGGAGGGGACCAGTCGATTAGATCGACCTTAGTACGCAACTGGTACTTAAATTTATCGACCCCGAAAGGATGAAAGGCAAAGTCGACCTCGGCGAAATTTGAACTCAGAACGTAACGGCAGACGAAATACCGCTTAGCACGGCGTGCTAACGTTTCTGCCAGCTCGCTGCCTTTTGTTTGTTACATATTGTTAGTGATTCTCAACCAGGGAGATATATATATATATATATATATATATATATATATATATAGCCCCTTGGGATAAGAATTATTGTATCACTTTATTGTGTGGTGTGTGAGGGAGATGGGGGAGGGGAGGAAGGGACTGTGTGTGTGAAGGGGTTTGAGTAATCATTTTGGGCGTATAATGCAAAACATGTATAGTTGAAAGGATCATGGTTATGTCATTGTGTTTCAATGTCTCCATGTGTACGTGTGCAGCGTCTATGTTGGACATGAATGAAACTTTTTTTTTACTCGTGTTATCATTATTATTGAGTAGTGGTGGAGTGATGAAGATGATGTTGGTAAGTAGCAAAAGCAAAGAAAGAAAACTAAACTAAATCAAAATAAAAAAAAAGAAAAGAAAAGAAACCACCAAACCTACTTCCCCCTCTGTTTTCTCCTCTCCACACATTATAAAAACATCAACAACACCATCATCAACTCCAACAACTGAGGAAAACCAACACCAGCAGAAAAACTACTGTGAAAACCCCCAAATCTCATCAGCACTGTTATTATTTATAATTAAAATATAAATCCACTCACCAGTCTTTACGGTCATGCTCCAAACCTGAGGTAATGCACTCAAAAGTAATCCCGTACATATTAACAACGTTTCCAGTTTGAATTGATAAATCTTCATCTTGGCAACTTCACACAGGATGGTCACTTTATCCAGTATGTCTGTCCACAATGTTGGTTTATCTTGGTACTTTACGAGAGAGGCTGCTTCCAGCCTTAGTTGAGACACAGGAGAGACACAGGCTCAAAACCACAATTAATAATTTGTGAAAAAAACGCGTATTATAGAATAAATGATGTAGAGGTTTTGTGCTTATCAATTAATATGAATATTATCATCAATATTATTGTTGCAATTTGTATTGTTAGTGTTGTATTAAGCAATATATGTAACGTATAAAGTCTTATTGGCGATGAAACTCTATTTTAAGTATGTAACTTTTATGAAATTGATGTAGAATAAAGAACAGGGAGGAGGAGGAGGAAAAAGAGGGGAGGAGGAGGAGGAGATGTGAGTGAAGTAGGAAGGAGGAGAGGAAAGCGGACGTGAGAAAGGGGAAGAGAGAAACAATTATGATGGTGGTGGTGGTAATGTGTTATAGTGACGGAGGTAGGAGTAGTGACTGTGCAGGCTGCTGATGGTGGCGGAGGTGGCAGTATTGGTTGTGTAAGATGGTGAAGAGATGATGGTAGTTGTGTTTGATGAGGTTGTGGAGATGTGATGGTGATGATGGTGGTGGTAGCAGCAATGATGATACTAACAGAAGTAGTAGTGGTGGTGGTGATATAATGATGCTGATAGAAAGTTTAGTTTGTTTTTTTACTCTTCCCCATCTCATTAAATTAAAACCACCGCCCCGCCCCCTTCAACTCGATACACAAAACATCACCACCACCTCAACAGACATAATCCCCGCCCTTCATCATCACCCAACAATGCTAACCACTACCACCACACCACCACCGTCATTTGAATAGGCATTGCCACCATCTTCTCCACACTGAACATTAACTACCACTACCACCATCGCCAACTTCATTGCTATCGCTTCTACTACCACCAACTTTAACAAACACTGCCATTAGACAACCCTCCATCGACACTACCGCCGCCACCACCACAATAACAACTACCACTACAACTGTCGCCACCATCACCACCAGTATAAGCAAAACCCTCACCACTATCCAAAATGGGGGTAGTAAGTAGTGATAGTAACGGTTCTTGTTGATGATGGTGATGGTGTTAATGTTGAGGCAAGGGCGGTGGGGTTGTGGCGATAGTGGTGGTGAAAGTGATGGTCATGGTGGTGGTGGTGAAAAGAAACAGATTGCAATGGTGATGATGAGTAAATAGGGTGTGTCTAACATAGCAGGTTCACTTCTGTGTGTGTGTAGTATTACAGGAGAAAGGGAGTATATATATATATATAGATATATATTACTGGTGTGTTTAATGTGGAGAAGGGACTCTGTGGAGTGTGTGGTAGGGGAGAGACTGTTTGGGGAGTGATGGTAGTAGGAGAGATTGATGTGATGGTAACAGTTGCTTGTTTAAACATGCAGGACACATGTAATTGTGGGAAAAAAATGTAAGATGGTAAAGCAGAGGGATGCTGTAAAATATGGCTACTTTCTGTAGGTCTGCATTTCTCTCTCTTTCTCTCTCTCTCTCTCTCTCTCTCTCTGTATATATATATATATATATATATATATATATAATCATAATCATCATCATTTAACGTCTGTTTTCTTCCATACAGGCATGGGTTGGACAGTTTGAAAACTGGTAAGCTGAGGAGCTGCACCAGGTTCCTATCTGGTACGGAATGGTTTCTACAGCTGGATGCCCTTCCTAATGCCAACCACTCCAAGAGTGTAGTGGGCACCAGTTACAAAACACCGGCATCGGCCACAACTACGATGTCACTTGGATTGATTGGGCTTCTCAAGCACAGTATATTGCTTCGAAGGGTGCTTTCTACGTGACATTGGCATTGGTGCCAGTTATGCGACACTAGCAACAGCCACGACTACGGTTTCACTTGGCTTGGCAGGTCTTCTCAAGCATGGCATATTGCCAAAGGTCTTGGTCACTTGTTATTGCCACCACAAGGCCCAATGTTTGAGGATCGTGCTTCACCACCTCGTCCCATGTCTTCCTGGGTCTACCTTTCTCAAAGGACCCCTTCACCATTACAAATCGGCACTTCTTCACATAGCTATTCTCATCTATACACATCACATGATCATACCAGTGCAATTGTCTCTCTTGCATACCACATCTGATGCCTCTTATGCCCAACTTTTCTCTCAAGACACTTACCCTCTGTCACACATGCACACTAACATTGCACATCCAGCAAAGCATGCTAGTTTCATTTCTTTCAAGCCTTTGCATGTC
Organism: Octopus bimaculoides; assembly: GCF_046866305.1. Lineage (NCBI taxonomy): Eukaryota > Metazoa > Mollusca > Cephalopoda > Octopoda > Octopodidae > Octopus > Octopus bimaculoides. The sequence goes on from NC_142953.1 coordinate 10,837,997, forward strand.
CTCAGTGGTCACAGCCATGTTTCACTGCCATGTAGCATGGCTCTTTGCACACAGGCATCATATAATCTGCCTTTCACTCTGAGGGAAAGGCTCTCTGTTGTCAACAGAAGTAGAGTTCTCTAAACTTTGCCCAGCAGAGCTTAATGACCACCTTGAGAACCCAGTTTCCACAAAAACTGTTCACTGGGAGCTGCACAAAGCCGGATTTCACGGGAGGTCTGCAATCAGAAAACCACTACGTTCAAAAGCAAACGATGCAAAGCATTTAGAGTGGAGTAAAAACCTACAGAATTGGTCCCTAGAGCAGTAGAACAATATTATTTTCTCGGACGAGTCATCCTTTACCTTATTTCCGACAACCAGCCGAGTATATGTGTAGAGACAGCCAAAAGAAGAATTTGACCCAGACTGCCTTCTTCCAACTGTTAAACATAGAAGAGGAACTGTGATCTGGTGGGGCTATATCTTGGAAATCTGCCGGTCAAGTGGTTTCCTTTAATGGCAGAATTAATAGTCAAGACTATTTAAGCATTTTATCTGATCAAATTCATCCTATGGTTGCGGAACTGTTTCTGGAGGGAAACGCAATCTTTCAAGATGGTAATGCACCAATTCACACAGCTAAAGTTGTTAGTGAATGGCATGAGGAACATTCTAGTGAAGTTGAACATCTTTTCTGGCCACCACAGTCCCCAGATCACAATATTATTGAACATTTATGGTGCATTTTAGAAAAACAAGTAAGGAGTCGATATCCTCCATCATCATCACTACAAGAACTGGAGACTGTTTTAGCTGAAGAATGGACAAAAATTCCTTTGGAAACAATTCAAACTTTGTACGTGTCCATACCTCGTAGAATTCAAGCTGTAATTACTGCCAAAGGCAGTCCTACATCATCATCATCATCGTTTAACGTCCGCTTTCCATGCTAGCATGGGTTGGACGATTTGACTGAGGACTGGTGAAACCGGATGGCAACACCAGGCTCCAATCTAATTTGGCAGAGTTTCTACAGCTGGATGCCCTTCCTAACGCCAACCACTCAGAGAGTGTAGTGGGTGCTTTTACGTGTCACCCGCACGAAAACGGCCACGCTCGAAATGGTGTCTTGTATGTGCCACCCGCACAAGCCAGTCCGGGGGCACTGGCAACGATCTCACTCGAAAATCCTACGGGAGCCAGTCAGGCGGTACTGGCAACGGCCACGCTCAAAATGGTGCATCTCATGTGCCACCCGCACAAGAGCCAGTCCAGGGGCACTGGCAACGATCTTACTTGGCTTGCCGGGTCTTCTCACGCACAGCACATTTCCAAAGGTCTCGGTCAGTAGTCATCGCCTCGGTGAGGCCCAATGTACGAAGGTCTTGCCTCACCACCTCAGCCCAGGTCTTCCTGGGCCTACCTCTTCCACGGGTTCCTTCAACTGTTAGGATGTGGCACTTTTTCACGCAGCTATCCTCATCCATTCTCACCACATGTCCATACCAGCGCAATCGTCTCTCTTGCACACCACAACTGATGCTTCTAATGTTCAACTTTTCTCTCAAGATACTTACACGCTGACGGGTATTCACATTGACATTACACATCCAACAGAGCATACTGGCTTCATTCCTTGCGAGCTTATGTATGTCCTCAGCAGTTACAGCCCATGTTTCACTGCCATGTAGCATGGCTGTTCGTACGCATGCGTCATACAGTCTGCCTTTTACTCTGAGTGAGAGTCCCTTTGTCGCCAGCAGGGGTAAGAGCTCTCTAAACTTTGCCCAGGCTATTCTTATTCTAGCAGCTACACTTTCAGCGCACCCACCCCCACTACTAACTTGGTCGCCCAGATAGCGGAAGCTATCGACTACCTCTAGTTTTTCACCCTGGAATGAGATAGAAGTTGTTTCCTGTTTGTTTTGCACCTGAACATCTGCCACAAACAAAAACTAACTTGCTAGTTAACCTGCCTTTGATGTTGCTGCACCTCTTATGTGTCCATAGCTTGCACCGGTTACATCTTATAGAGTTACTACCTACTCCTTTTCTACATACTGAGCAGGGCCATCTACCTGAAGGGGTTTGTGTTTTATCTACCTTCCTACTTATTAGGATTTTGGTTTTAGCTAGGTTGACTCTAAGGCCCTTCAATTCTAGACCTTGCTTCCACACCTGAAACTTCTCCTCTAGTTCTGATAGTGACTCCGCAATTAGGGCAAGGTCATCAGCATAGAGGAGCTCCCAGGGGCAACCTGTGTTGAACTCCTCTGTGATTGCCTGGAGGACTATGATAAATAAGAGGGAGCTGAGGACGGAACCTTGGTGGACCCTTACCTCTACCCGGAATTCATTGCTGTACTCATTTCCCACCCTCACCTTACTGGCAGCATCTTTGTACATGGCTCGCACAGCTCTCACTAACCATTCTTCTATCCCAAGTTTCCTCATTGACCACCAGATAAGGGATCGGGGGACCCTGTCAAAGGCTTTCTCCATGTCAACGAAAGCCAGGTACAGAGGTTTATCCTTAGCTAGGTATTTCTCCTGCAACTGTCTCACTAGAAATAAGGCATCAGTAGTGCTTTTACCTGGCACGAACCCAAACTGCATCTCATCTAAATTGATTCGCTCCCTAATTAGTTGGGCTATGACCCTCTCTGTAACTTTCATAACCTGATCTAACAGCTTGATGCCTCTGTAATTATTTGTATCTAAAGCGTCACCTTTACCTTTGTAGCAGTTGACTATGATGCTGCTACACCAGTCATTGGGTATGACTCCTTCGTGTATCACCTGGTTCGTAATACGGGTGACTAGGCTATAGCCAACACTGCCAGATATTTTGAGCATCTCTGCAGTGATTCCTGATGGGCCGGGGGCTTTCCCGGTCTTCATACTCTTAAGTGCTTTATCTACCCTGGTACTATCAACTCGGATAGCTGGTCCCTCTATTGGGTCAACATACGGCAGGCTCTCTTCCTCCCATTCATTCTCTTTATTAAGCAATCTATCGTAGTGGCATCTCCAGACCTCTTTCTTTGCATCCTCATTTAGTGCAAGCGTACCATCATCCATGCGAACACATTTCTCTCCTACAACATCACTATTCTCTCTCCTACACTGTCCTACCCCATATTAAAATAAATTTGTTTGAAATTTTAAGGTGTTTCCATTATTTTGTCCAATCCCTGTATGTGGCAGGAGGTAGGAATCAGGATGGTGGACTAGTAAAGGGAAGAAATACAGATAAGAAGTTAAGAAAGTCTATTTTAAGGATGAAGTCTTACTGTCTATTGTCTATATAAAGGGAAATAACTTAGATTTATCAATCTGCCTAGGGATAATGTTTAAAATAAATTAGCAGACACCTGAGAATGGAACAAAAGCAGCAGCAGCAGCGATGCTGGTACTGGTGGCAATGATAGTAATAGTTGTAGCAATAATAGTAGTAGTAGTAATCAAAACATTTCCCACACGTTTTGATGACAAATCAATTCCCTTTGTTTTCTTCTCTCCCGCTTCTCCTCTTGTTGGATTCTAGTGTCCCTTAGTAGGGATCATGACTCAGAGAGAGAGAGAGAGAGAGAGATGAGAATGGACGTAAATGTTTGATGTCTGAGGTGGTGGAGATGGACAGATGCAGAGACAGTGGGTTGTTACTTATCCCTACCCCCACTATCAAGGGGCAGGGTTTGTATCAGGTGTATGAGACTGACTCATGACTGACTTCACATGAACTCACTTGTACAGCTTCTGCTGTCACCATCGCCACTCTGATTCTTAACAATACACTCACTCCAGTGTGAGGACCTCCACCATAACGACAACAGCAACAACAACAAAAGCAGTATTATGTATCGCACTACCACACAACCAACACTATTGTCATCACCACTACCCTCTCTCCCCAACTCCTTTACCATTATCATCATGTCATCATCACCACTGTTCCTAACACACCAACACAACCAACAAGAACAATAACAATGGTTTCAAATTTTGGCACAAGGCCAGCAATTTCGAGGGAACGGGGTGGGGTGTAAAACAACCCAAGTGCTCTCTTGATACTTATTTTATCGACCCCATAAGGATGAAAGGCAAAGTTGACTTGGGTGGAATTTGAACTCAGAACGTAAGGATGGATGAAATGCTGCTAAGCATATTGCCCAGCATGCTAACGATTCTGCCAGCTTGCTACCTTAAACAACTATATTAATAATAACACTACAATCAGCTCTATAACCATGATTGCTAGCACACTGCCAGCATATGTTGTATATTGTTTGTCCCCGCAACATTGCTTGACAACCAATGCTGGTGTGTTTAGGTCTCCGTAACTTAGCGGTTCGGCAAAAAGAGACCGATAGAATAAGTACTCGGCTTCCAAAGAATAAGTCCTGGGGTCGATTTGATTCGACTGAAGGCGGTGCTCCAGCATGGCCGCAGTCAAATGACTGAAACAAGTAAAAGAGTAAAGAGTAGAGTAAGAGGAGAAGATGAAAAAAACTTTAATCACAAAAATATGAGATAGGATCACACTATCAATGGAGAGTACTGTTGCCAACTTGCTGAGGCAGTTAGAAAATGCTATCAACACTTAGGAAAACTGACAAAAGCGGTCTTGTTTCATCAGGACAATGCTTCAGCCTACAAATCCTTCGCTTCAATGGCCGCTGTGTGTGACTTGCTTTGAACTGGTTGATTACCGTCCCTATCCACTTGATCTGGCTCCGGCTGACTATTATCTGTTCCCCAACAGGAAAAAACACTTGGCTATAGCAGTGATGATGACATCATATCTGTTGTTGACTTTTTTTCTTAATGAGATCCAAGCATTGCAGCACTGATGGAAGAAGTGTGTGGACCGCAAGGAGGACTATGTTGAAAAATAAGTCTCATTTGGTCACATTCCATGAGAGTATCTTGATCCTCATATGAACTTTTCAGCCAACCCTCAATCTAATAATATAGATCTTAAAACAATATAGTAATGATAATTTAAATGAAATAATAATATAGTCATATGAACCATAATGTAATGCAGTAATGATATCAATCTAATTGCAATACTCTTTTACTCTTTTATTTGTTTTAGTCATTTGACTGCGGCCATACTGGAGCACTGCCTTTAGTCGAGCAAATCGATCCCAGGACTTATTCTTTGTAAGCCTAGTACTTAATCTATCGGTCTCTTTTGCCGAACCACTAAGTTACGGGGACGTAAACACACCAGCATCGGTTGTCAAGTGATGTTGGGGGGGACAAACACACAAACACATACACATATATAAATACATATACATATATACGACAGGCTTCTTTCAGTTTCCGTCTACCAAATCCACTCACAAGGGTTTGGTCGGCCCGAGGTTATAGTAGGAGACACTTGCCCAAGGTGCCACACAGTGGGACTGAACCCAGAACCATGTGGTTGGTAAGCAAGCTACATACCACACAGCTATTCCTGCGCCTATACATTAAAAACATAAAACAGATAACACAGAAGTATAATGAATTCTGGCTCAATTTTCAAATGAATATAATTTCTGATACTGATTTCCCAAAAGGTTTCTTCTAAAAAAACCTCAGCATCAGAAACTTTTTTTCCAAACGCCCAAATTAATGACATATCATCCAAATTTATTTGTCTATTTTGGATAAAGATCACACATTGCAATATGTGATCTAGTCCCCCCCCACCTCTCTCTCTCTATCTCTCCACTTACAACATTACAATAAACAAAATACATTGCCTCACAGCAAACATCTAAACATCACAGTTCCCACGACCAATCCTTCAATTTCCCCCACCACCCCTACTCCATGTCATGTCTCTGATATGATTTCCTTTTTATCCTCACCACATTTCAATTTTTAACCTACTCTTCATTTTTTGCCTCCCCACTCACTTGGTCATGTACACATGCACACGCGCACAGTTCAGACAAAAGAGACTACTACTACTACAAAATAGTGTACAAATAAGTTCTCTTTAATTTTTTACATAATAGATCTCTACCTGACTAATTGATACAATGGACTGATTCCTTGTTTCTGAGTATTGATTTCTTCTGTAATTTGTCATTTATGTTGGTGCCTCTGATGGATGACAAAGTTGATTTTAGAATGAAACAATTGTCCACTAATTTACTCACAAAAGAGTAAACAACATAGGCACAGGAGTGGCTGTGTGATAAGTAGCTTGCTTACCAACCACATGGTCCCGGGTTCAGTCCCACTGCGTGGCACCTTGGGCAAGTGTCTTCTACTATAGCCTCGGGCCGACCAAAGCCTTGTGAGTGGATTTGGTAGATGGAAACTGGAAGAAGCCCGTCGTATATGTATATATATATATATGTATGTGTGTGTATATGTTTGTGTGTCTGTGTTTGTCCCACCAACATCACATAACAACCGATGGTGGTGTATTTACATCCCCGTATCTTAGCGGTTCGGCAAAAGAGACCGATAGAATAAGTACTAGGTATCCAAAGAATAAGTCCTGGGGTCGATTTGCTCGACTAAAGGCGGTGCTCCAGCATGGCCGCAGTCAAATGACTGAAACAAGTAAAAGAGTAAAAGAGCTAGAAAAAGTGCTGCTAAGCATTTTGTCTGGCATCGTGACAAATCTGCCAGCTTACTATCTTTATAAAAATTATAATAATATTTTAAAGATCTGACAGGGAAGAAAATAAGAGTTCAACAACCATGGGGGGAAGTAAGTAAAAGAATGGAAAGCATCCGACCAGTTCCGGTAAACCAGAGCTCTCAAACAGGATATTAAACAAAACAAGTAAGGGTGAAAAAGTGGAATATATATATATAACACTTGAGCTTTCCCTAGTTTTTTGTGGATATGTCAAGCATGTCGTTTGTCTTGTGATTGCATGTGTCTGTGTCCTCAGATGTAGAAGAAGAACTAAATACTGAATAATGGAATCATCATCTAGATCTAGATTCTTCTCTCGTTTCCTCTCCTTTCTTCTTCTTTGCAATTCTCTCTCCTTCTTTCTATTTCTTTCCATCCTTGTCTTTTTCGCCCTGTCTTTCTCTCTTTCTCCTTCTCCCTCTCCCTCTGTGGTTATTCATCTTTCCTTTCTAACAATTTATCTTTACTCATTGTTCTATTTATAGCAAGGGTCAAATATGGCTAAAAAATTAAGAAGGTCACGCGCATCAGCAATCATGAGGTCAAATACCTCAGCCAAGTATATATATATACCAGCTTCACCTCCATAGCTACCAGTTGACCCACACCTTGGGAGTGAAATTAGATGGATGGAAACTATGAAGTCGCTTGGGTAGTTTTGTAACTGTAATTCAAAGGACCACTCTTTAAACAGATTGTATCACTCTTGAAGCTGCTGCCTGTATATTACGTTAAAGGTACAGTGGTTTAAGTCTTATGCTCACAACCACGAGATTATCTAACTGTCCAACCCATTCCAACATGTAAAGCGAATAATGATGATACACACACACAAGATTGTCCTCTTGCTCTAACAAAAAAAAAATCTTTTTTTTAAGATTAGGCGCAGGAGTGGCCGTGTGGTAAGTAGCTTGCTTACCAACCACATAGTTCCGGGTTCAGTCCCACTGTGTGGCACCTTGGGCAAGTGTCTTCTACTATAGCCTCGGGCCGACCAAAGCCTTGTGAGTGGATTTGGTAGATGGAAACTGAAAGAAACCTGTCGTATATGTATATATATATATATATATATGTATGTGTGCTTGTGTTTGTCCCCCCAACATCGCTTGACAACTGATGCTGGTGTGTTTATGCCCCTGTAACCTAGCGGTTCGGCAAAAAGAGATCGATAGAATAAGTACTAGGCTTCCAAAGAATAAGTCCTGGGGTCGATTAGCTCGACTAAAAGCGGTGCTCCAGCATGGCCGCAGTCAAATGACTGAAACAAGTAAAAGAGTAAAAAAGTATCTTATTCAGAATTAGTAGTAGGCACCACTAATCATTTGTTTACCTTATCTTGAAGATGAACGAGTATCGCTTTCATCATCTCTGCTACCCAAATTCATGTTTACTGGTCACTTTGTTATTTTTCTCGGTTCATATTTATCTTTCATCACACATATTCAGATTCACAAAAACAGACACAGACAAAGATCAATAGATACAGACATTGTTTTATTCAATGTTTTTCATAATATTTATATATATATATGTATATGTATATATATATATACATTTTTTGAGGGATGGGTTATTTATTTCAGAATATATATAATAAGAGCAAGAAAGCCAGACTAAGACAGCCTATTTGGCATCACTCAAGGGAATGGGGATGGGGGCAATATTTTTTGTTGTTTTTTAAAATTTTTTCATTGTCATGTAACATTTTTGTTTGTTTTATATATATATATATATCATATATATATATATATATATATGTATGCATGTAGGTATACATACACACACACATACCCACATACACACGCACATGTGGGTGTGAATATTTTGCTTCCCTTTCAGAAGTATTCAGAGAAGATAGAAGGAAAGTACAAGAGAGTGAAGATGACAAGGTGAATGAACAATGAAGATGGTTAGATGGAAGAAGTCAGAGACGGATAGAATGGGTGGGGGTGGGGTAGAGAGAAAAAAGGTGGTGGCAAGTGACAAGAGTCTGTCAGACAATGGTGGTGGTGTAGGTGACAATGATAATGATTATAATGATGGTGTCCTGGTGCAATTAAAGAGGATATCTTGGAGCACTTGGGTGGGATAAGTTAAGGAACAAAAAAAAAAAATTAAAATGTTGAGAAAAAACGTGACAAACCAAAGAGAAAGGGAAGTTATCAGGATGTGTGTGCGTGTGTGTATGTTTATATATGTCTGTGTGTGTGTGCATATATACATATATATATTCACACACATACACAACACACGTGTAATTTATATTACACACAGCAATCATACATATATGTACACACACACACACACATGCACGCACGCACACACATACATGCATTTTCAGCATATGTTTATTTACTATAAGTGTGTGTGTCTGTATACACACATATATATATATATGCATATATATGATGTATGAACATATGTCTCTCTGCTTGCAAGGTCGTGTTTATGTTTTGGGATTGTGTCTGTTTCTCACCGATTCCGGTTGTGCAGGTAATGGAAGAACCAGTCCAGCTTAGTTGTCCAAGAGCCACCATAGGCATTATTGAATTGTTCCTGAAAATAAGTGGCAGCTTCCTGCTCAGATTTCTCCACAGCCAGTGTCTTGCGAAGGTATCCTATGTCATCCATTGACTGTAACTCAGGGATGCCACAAGAGAGCATCAGTGTGAAAAGGGTGATGAAAAGCTTGGCATGTTTGCGAAGTGCCAAATAAGCTTGGCCACACAGTTGTTGAAACCTGCATCATCATCATCATCAACAGCAGCAGTTATGGAATGAAAAAAAGAATATATTGTATAGTTCTATCTCAAATGTTAACATATAAAGACAAAAGGAATAACAAAGAATAATAACAGTTAAAATAACAGTTAAAATATTAACTTCTAATTTAGGCACACATATTGATCCCTGGAGGGATGAAAGGCAACATTAATCTCTCATTAATACTGTTTACATCTATGAATAATATGCCCTTGTAGCTTGGCAGTAAGGCTTAATGACAGGAAAGGCATCCAGTCACAGAATATTGCTTCAATACATATCTCACAACTCACACAAGCATGACAAAAAAAATAAAACAACACAAAAAAATTATGATACATATACCCACGATCCACAATTCTAGCATCCTTCTACAGCATTTTTTCTCTATCCTTCTATCACTCACTTCCAAAACAGACCAGTCTCTATAAGAGAGAAGACAAAGCGTATACTCACTGTTCAAAAAGTTCATTTTTCTGAGGTTGGTCAGCACCCTTTGCTATAACTTTGATGAAGTCTTCCGTCAAAACAAAAGGCACTCGCTCACGGTTGATTCCAAACTTCTTCTTTTTGTGATTTAGAAAGTGACCAAAATCAATATGGAATACCTGACAAAACGACAAAGCAAAACAAAACAAAAAAGTGATAATTTTTTGTTTTATAGCCAGTGTGTATTTTTTGTTGCTAACTCTTCTCTGCTTTTCAAGTAATGGATTTTTTTATTTCATGACTTTCAAGGCGTGAAATGAGCAGATGATTTGTTGACAGTAGATGTGACAGCATTGCATGTAGTGACTTTTATAGAGTACAACTGTAAACAAACACGTACGCATACATAAGGGTTATGGCTTTGGTTCGAGGAATGAAGTGGTAACAAGGCTGCTGGAATTCTGAGACACTAATGGTACCGTAATTTGCACCACTAACTTCAGGAAACCAGCCAACCACCTGATTGCTTGTCAATCTGGTGGACACCCAAGCCAGATAGACTTTATTCTCTTCAGGAAATGGGATAAACAAATGGATGTAAATCATCATCATCGTTTAACGTCCGCTTTCCATGCTGGCATGGGTTGGACGGTTTGACTGAGGACTGGAGAGCTCGATGGCTGCACCAATCTCAGGGCATTTAATTCAGTGCATTTATGATTTTACCAATTGTCTCCTTGAACAATATATCTAAAATATTACACTTGTTAAGTTTATCTCTATAGATGATATATTTCTGATAATTTGCAAGAAAATCTGTAGAGATAACCTTAACAAGTGCTAACACAGTAGAACACAGCATTAACTTATAAAAGTGTTTAATACACTCTGTAGTATATTATGGCTGCATAATGAAATACAGTGTCCCTACAAGTGTTTAAAATATTTGGTTTTAAACTTAATTTTAAGAAGTTCTTCTATTTTTGTTTTTACCTGTCCTTCTTCAGTCATCATAATGTTCTCAGAATGTCGGTCCCCAATGCCTAAAACAAATGTAGCAACACAGTACCCAGCACAGGATTTTGTAAAGGTATCAATTGCTATGTCATATCTGCAAGATAAAAAGAAACTGTTGGTAATATTTACATGTATAATATCAGTCTACATTACTCAACATTTCAAATAAGTTAGAGTTGTTTTAAGAAACTAGTCTAAATTTATGATTATTTTTTGAATTTAATTGAAACATATAAAGGTTGAATTATGGTTAGAAATATTGTAACGAAAGAATTAAACATTTCGATTATGTCTTCTCTTTGTTCCATATTTAAAACACTAAATTATAATACTAAGACCAGTTTTAGTACGTTAAAAATTTCTGTAATGTCTGATTTCTTTCCATATTTAAGGTTATTAAAAGCATAACACTGGAATTTTATTTTGTCATATAACAGATTTCAATTATGTCTACGATTTCATCTCTTAGACTTGTGTAAAGTGTAACACTCATACTTCATTATATTAAGAAACCACCAATCACTACTTGACTGGTACTTAAATATATTAATAACAGTATTTTTATTTTGTCATACAACAGATTTCAATTATGCCTCTGATTTCATCATTTAGCGTTGGGTAAAGAGTAACACTCAAACTTCATTATATTAAAGAACCACCAACTTGACTGGTACTTAAATATATTAAAAATAACTATAATAATTGTATTGTGAGAATAAGAATAGGATGGGCAAAGTTCAGAGAGCACCTAGCTCTGGTGGCAACAAAGAGCCTCTCCCTCAGAGCGAAAGGTAGATGAAATGATGCCTGTGTGCAAACAGCTATGCCACACGGCAGTGAAACATGAGCTGTGACAGTCGAGGACACGTGTAGGCTTGAAAGAAATGAAGCCAGTACGCTTCAGTGGATGTGCAATGTCAGTGTGTATGTTTGACAGTGTAAGCAACCTGAGAGAAAAGAGGCACAAGATGTGGTGTGCAAGAGAGACAATTGCACTGGTATGGTCCATGTGATGTGTATGGATGAGGATAGCTGTGTAAAGAAGTAGACCCAGGAAGACATGGGACGAGGTGGTGAAGCATGAGCTTTGAACTTTGGGCCTCACAGAGGCATTGACAAGTGATCGAGACTTTTGGCAATATGCTGTGCTTGAGAAGACCCATCGAGCCAAGTGAAATCATAGTTATGGCCGATGCTGGTGTCATGTAACTAGCACCCATGTTGGTGGCATATAAAAGGCACCTTTTGAGTGTTGGGCCTCATGGAAACAAAGGGACCAATACTGGTGGCATGTAAAAAGCACCTTTTGAGTGTTGGGCCTCACAGAGTCAATGACAAATGACCAAGACCTTTGGCATTATGCTGTGCTTGAGAAGAACATCCCTTGAGCAAAGTAAAATCACCGTTATGGCAGATACTGGTGTCACACGAATGGCACCCATGCTGGTAGCACTTAAAAGTACCCATTATACTCTCAGAATGGTTGGCATTAGGAAGGGCATCCAGCCATAGAAAACCATGCCAAATCAGACTGGAGTCTGGTGCAGCCTTCTAGCTTGCCAACCCTGGTCAAACCGTCCAACCTATGCCAGCATGGACAACGGACGTTAAATGCTGATGATGATGTACTAATAATCCATATATTGATAATAAAATAAATAAATACATGCACTTACTGTTCTTTCTGGTTGCGCTCTTTGATCCATTTATGCAGCTGAGAGCTGTCCAACTGCATTGCTGCAGTCTTGCCTCCACGGTGCTGGATAGCCATCACAGTGGTAGCTGCTGGAACTACCTCTATGAGTCCCATCTCTTTACCGGTCGACAAACAACCATATGGTATCATCCTATAGGATAGAAAATAAATCATTAAGCACAGAAATTAGATCCTCCATTGGTTTTGATGATGAGTAGCTCTGATCATGTCAATCAACATGGTTAGTAAACTAATTAATTTTAGAAGTAGTAGAACTAATTTCTAAATTAGGCACAGGCCTGGAAATTAAGAGGGAGTGGGTACTTGGCAACATCAAACAAAACAGTTTTTGACACGTAGTTTATTTTAACGACCTCTAAAGGATGAAATCTGATCTTGGCAGGATCAGAAAGTGCCATAACTGAATACTGCAAAACATTTAGTTGGACACTCTTTGGATTCTACCAATCTAGAACCTTAAATTTTCTAACACAGGAATAAGGCCAGAAATGTTTAAAGGGAAGGAACAGTTAATTAGACAAATAGAAAGGTAGAAAATATAAATAAATGAACGCACGCACGCACGCACGCACGCACGCACGCACGCACGCACGCACGCACGAGAGAGAGTGAAAGTATAAGAAAAAACATTACCTTAAATCTATGCCTTCATTTTTCCAGATGGAATCCATAATTCTTATCACCTGAAGAGTGAGCATGTCTTGTCTCAAATCTAACAGAAAAATTGAAATACAAAAACATTTGAAAATTTGACAGAGGTCGGAGATAAAAGTGACAAAACAGTCTATAAAAACAGGAAGCAGATTTGTGTGTAAGCAAAGCTTTCATCTCCAAAATGCTTCTTCAGAGAGGTGTCTATGAAAAGCTCAGCCACAAGCACATTAATTTGATGAGCAGGCTGTTCCGTTGATCAGATCAACCGGAACCCTCACCATCGTAGCTGACAGTGCCAGTATTGTAGAAGTGTGAGAGGCTGGATCTAGCCAGTTAGAAGATAAAACGGGGATGAATATTTCGGCCAGATATAGCCAGATTAAGTGCTAAGGCTTTCCCCATTATACCTATGATACACCACAAATGGGCTGAGTCACTGAAAGTGAAGAATGTACACTTTATCATAAGTTATAAATAGCACAACTACATGCTCAGAATGGAGAAGACCTGCAACTAAATTCTCCCCCCCCCCTTGAAAACAAAGGATTAGCAGCTAAATACTCTTCAAATGACACACTTATCCTATGTCTGTAATGTAAAAAAATGAAGACTGGATGGTCACAGTCTATGTTGAAATAAACACACACACACACATTATGGATTTCATTTACCACATTTTACTCACAAGGCATTAGTCAACCTGAGGCTATGGTGGAAGATACTCGCCCAATGTGACACACAGTAGGTTGGAACCTGGAACTACAAGGTTGTGATGTAAACTTTGTAACCACACAGCCATGTCTGTATTCATATATATATTCGGATATATATATTCAGATATTCGGTTAAAATGTCTTACGTTTAAGCTGGTTCCCATGCATTTCCCTGAAGAGAAGATTACATTCTTATCAACATCACCTATTCCTATGGAAGGTATAATTTGTAATCTTCGAAACATATGTTGGAAATAAAAGTATTCAGTTAACATATGCGTTTTACTCCATTTAATAAATATATATATATATATATATATTAAGGCGGTGAGCTGGCAGAATTGTTAGTATGCCAGACAAAACGCTTAGCAGCATTTTATCTGACTTTACATTTTGAGTTCAAATTCTACCAAGGTTGACTTTATCTTTCATCCTTTCAGGGTCGATAAAATAAGTACCAGTTGAGCACTGGCATCAGTTTAACTGACTTGGCCCTTCCCTTGAAGCTGCTGGCCTTTTACCAAAATTTGAAAACATTATTACTAAACAGATGAAGGAGCCAATAGCTCCCTCTACCCAAGTGAGTAGTGGAGCCCTTGGTTGAAGAGAATAAAGTTAATAGAGGAATTAGGTTTAAGATTAGTTTACAGACTGACCATCTCCATTTTTGAAAATCAACTTGTAATATGAAAGCCAGTAATCTGCAAGTGGATCTGGATTCTGCCATACAAGCCAAAGTGGACGTTTTTTTGATGTCTTCAAGTAGCATTGCCGAACACTGCAGAGAAAAACACAACCAAACTTAATGAAAAAAATCAAGTAACAACAACAACAACAGCATCAATTTGTTCTTTTATTGTCCATAAGGACCAAGACATTGAGGGCAGTACAAGGATGAAATTATAAACACACAACTTAGATGATGATTGCACACACACACACACACGGTAATAAAGACAGAGAATTTCCAGAGACAAAGATTGTTGTAATCGTAGCAGAGTTGTGGTACTTACAGGATGTCACCTAACATGTGACTGCTGTTTAGAGGGGATGTAAAACGCTGTAGGGCTTCCAAGTAATCAGCCTGGGAAAGCTGGTCTGTGAGAAAACGTTTCTGTTCATCCTGAAATGAAATAAGACAACAAATTCACAGAAACATGGATGCCTAAGGAAAAACAAATAGTAACATAGTCAACCTATCCCTTCACCAGGTTTAAAAACCATGAATGTTTATCTAATTCAGGTGTTTTCAAACTGTGGTCCGCAAGGACAAGACAGGGGGTCCGTGGACAGCAAATACTTTTTATGGGCAATTTGATTTTATGTATGTTTTTTAATCAAAATCTTTTAATTGACAATAAACCTATTTGTTAAATACTGTTAAATAAATAAATGTAAAAATATATGTTATAAATTTCATAAGCGTTTATAAGGGGGTCCCTAAGGTAAAGCCTGAAATATAAGGGGGTCCGCAAGTCAAAAAGTTTGAAAACCCCTGATCTAATTGATCAGCTATGGTTGCTAAAACCATATAAATATGAGGTGTGTTCAAAAGTTATCTGACTATTTCTACTTGCCAAGACTAACGCTGCATAAAAATAATACTTTGGGTGTGAAGTGACACCAACCTTCCTACGCATCTGTGAAAATTTTCACGCTGGTCCGCAAGGTCAGTTCCCACCTGTTATGCCTAGAATGCAAATATTGAAGTGTGCACTCGTAGAATTCTTGTTTCTCATGCAAGATGACTGAACACATTGAGCAGAGACCATAAACCCATATCTCATCACCAGTGATGATGGTCTTCATGAAGTCTGGGTTGTGGTTTGCACGGTCCAATATGTTCTGAGCGATTTCCACACGGAGTTGCTTCCGCTTTTCCAACTTTGGGACAAATTTCACCAACACTTTCCACATGCACAAATCCTCCATTAAAACGAAATGCACTGATCTTGTGCTTATTCCCACTTTGTGAGCAATTTCCTGAATTGTTACACAGTGTTCATCCATGACTAATTCACTGAATCTTCTTAATCAGCTCTTCATTTCAGCTCGTAGATGGATGGCCTGCCTGAGTATGCCATGTAAAATGCACTCGCTCCACTCTGCAGAGTGGTTGATCTTAGGAAGGGCATCCAGCCATAAAAACCCTGCCAAAACAGACACGGTAGCCTGGGGTAGTCTTCTATCTGGCTGGTTCCTGGCAACCGTTCTGCCCATGCATGGAAGATGGACGTTAAATGATGATGATGATGATGATAATAATATATATATATATATATATACACACACATATACAAGAGATGTAGAAAAGATCCTGGCTTTAAGAGTATCGTGAAAGGCCTGGTTGGAGGGCCTAACTTTCCAAGTTCTTTTACAGGGCTTAGAAAAACTGAAAGACTGCTGCAATAAGTGTGTGAATCTGAGGGAGAAATATGTTGAATAAAATCATAATTAACTGATTCTCCTGTATTTTCTTTTATCCAAAGCCAGGAACTTTTCAGCATCCCCTCGTATTAGTTCAATTAAATTGTTTAACCCTTTAGCAGTCAGATTACTCAGTTAAATGTAATGTTTATTCGTTCTCATTGCTTTGAAGTAATCAAGTGTTTATCTCATAGCTTTGGGATTTCAATCATGTGACTGTTTACTTTTAAAATAAAATATTGCAGGGTAGGTGTGAGAAGTTTGGTCTGGCTGGTTGCAGCCAAAAAAATAGGTAGAATATTGGGGCTGGATATGGCCAGTTTGAATGTTAAAGGGTTAAGGCAATGTCCCAATGCGATTGCAGTGCAATGACTGAAACAAGTAAAAAATTAAAAAGTTAAACATTGAAAAAGACAAAAAAAAAAAAAAAACAGAAAAGAGAAAGTAACAAAAGCATAAATTTTTGTAGGGTGCTGTTTTAACCGAAAATGCTTACCTCTCGCATGAATTCTGATTTTAACTTATCAGAAAGCTTTGCTAGCTTGTCTAGAGCTTCCAACTGTTTCAAAAGGTTTTTCAGAAATGCACCGCATCCCCGACAGTAGGCCTCTAAGATTAAGCCAAACCGTAAACGAATAGACGTTTCGTGCATTTCAGATCTGAAAACATTAGGTTTAAAAATGATTTAATGCACTAACTACATAAATGATATTGTATTAAATGCATTAAGTAAATGGATCTCTGAATGAGTTCATATAATTATTCTTTTGTTAAAATGTATGTGCAATAAATTGCTTATATTTCTTCAATACAGCAAATATCTTAACAACAACTTTTTAATGCAATTCCTAATAATATTTAATTCTAAAACCATAATAGTATTTTTTTAAACATCAAATGGCTATGATTGTTCACCCAAGTAAAATAGGAATCAAAGACAAAAAGTGCTTGAGAACCACTGGTGTAGGCAAAGGGACCAGTATATACAGGTTTTCTCAAGTATAGCAAGACACCAATCATCTCAGCCCTTAGTTGTACCCTTATCAGATGGTTAGTCATGATGGGTATACTGGGCTTTGCATATTTGTACCCCAGGGTACAGATGGTACATGCTTTGATGGTATGTGCTGCTCTCTCACTCAATAATAATAATAATGATGATGATGATTTCACATTTTGGCACAAAGCCAGCAATTTTGAGAAGGGAGTAGGTCAATTACATCAACCCCAGTGTTCATCTGGTACTATTTTATTGACCCCCAAAATGAAGGGCAAAGTTGACCATTGCAGAATGTTAACTCAGAATGTAAAAACAGACAAAATGCTGCTAAGTGTTTTGCTTGACATGCTAAATAATAATTTTAACAAAGGTGCAAGGTCACAGATTTCAAAAGTAGGTATAGTCACTTTAACTGACTCTGTGTTCTGGTTTCAAATCCTGCCATTGTTGACTTTTCTTATTCAGGATTGATAGAGATGTAACGAAATACTGTGAAGCATTTCATTTAACTCTCTACACATTTTGCCATCCATCAACCCATGCAAGGCACAAGGCTACAAATTTGAATTACCTGACTTATTTGATTTTATCAACCGAGAGAGGATAAAAAGCGAAGCTCATCTTACTCAAGACAGTAAATAGATGCAATAGAATGATTTCAAATTTTGGCACAAAGCCAGCAATTTTAGGGGAGGGGGAGCCAAGTCAATTACACTGATTCCAGTGTGCTCAACTGGTACTTATTTTATAGACTCCAAAAGGAGGAAAGGCAAAGTTGACCAGAGCAGAATTTGAACTCAGAACAAAAAGATGGATGAAACACTGCTAAGCATTTTGCCTGGTGTGGTAATGATTCTGCCAGCTCGCTACCTTACACGTCACACAATAATGCTAGGTATTTCATTCAACATTCTGCTACTTCTGCCGTCCACCAACTCCACCGAGAAGGATAGTCTCAAAAATACAAAGAATATTACCTTAAATGCCAGAAGAAGAACTGTCCAATCCTTTGATTCAATAAAGCTCTCTTCAGCAGAAACCGTGTCAAACGGTTATCCAGGTAAGGTTCATATTTTATAGCCTGAAAATGAGAAACAAGAGAAGTAGTGAGGAAAGAAAATATTTGCAAAAGTTAAGGAGGAAGTGATGCTCTTATCCACTGTTCCAAAAGAGACCAATAGAATAAGTACTAGGCTTACAAAAAAATAAGTCCTGGGGTGATTTGTTCGACTAAAGGTGGTGCTCCAGCATGGCTGCAGTCAAATGATTGAAGCAAGTAAAAGAATAAAAGAATATCAACTCCAGTGCTGATAAACCTTGGAAAACTGAAAGGCAATCGGCCTAGTTGGGATGTGAGCTGGAGACAAAATGTCAAACCAAATAACCACAAAGTAATTTGTTCAAAGCTGGAAATATCTTGAACTCTTTCATCACCGTTCAACAGTTATGACAGTTTTGTTAAAGCAAAGATCAGAAAGAACTAGTGTGCTATATAGTCACGTGTGGCTGACCAGCATAAAAAAGTTTGGAATTACTTTACCTGAACAATTTGTAAAAGATATTGGGAGAGTTTATCATCAGTTAAGCCTTTATCTAAGCAATCTACAGCAAAGTTCCGAATATTCGTATCCATATAAGAACAATCAAGTAACTCTAGAGCATCTTCTGGTGAAAGAGTTGGCCATTTTTGTAACAGTCGGTAAACCTAGATGGAAAAACGGAAACAGATTATATTTTTATCTAGCTATGTACCAAGGGACCAATGAGAGAAGGAGAAAGTCATGGGATGTAAAAAAAACGATGTGAAAAAGAGAAATAAAGACTGACAAAAAGAAAATGAGAAAGATAGAGAAATAAGGTGGTAAAGAAAAAAAGAAAGAGAATGATGCAGAATGAAAGAGAAAATAAAGATAAGAAGTAAGCAGAAAGGTAGAGAGCTGGACATAATACTGATACACACCTCAGCCACTTCACTTCTATCATTCCATTTCACAGAATTCAGCAGTTTTGGTAAGGAATGTGGCAGCAGTACACAATGGTTTCTAAGAGAAAAGATACAAATAAATAATTATTATTATTATTATTATTCATTTCCACTGATCATGCACGGGTTCACCAGTGCTTTCCATCACTAATGGTCTCGTGGCAGCCCCTCTGCATCCTTCAATGTGACATCAAGCTTCTGGAGATCTTCTCCAGTCATCTGGTACAGGGTCTGCTACAAGGCCTCCTCCAGCCCACAGAATAAAGCCCTGGTAGGATGATCAGAGTGACTCCCAAATGACTGGACCCAGAGCATCATCCTCCCCTTCTGGAAACAGAAGGGCAACATACTCAACTGCAGCAACCACAGGGGAACCACCCTCTTCTTCACCATGCTCTTCCTGCCGTTAGAAGAAGGCACTAGCCACAAGCCTAAAGATGGACAAAATGCTGCTAAGCATTTTGCCTGGCATGCAGCTCTAATAATTCTACCAGCTCGTCACCAAGCACAAGGCCATGAATTCAGGGAAGTGGAATATGATATTGATACACAAGACCTGATTAGCATATATTTTATGAACTCCTAGGTGGATGAAAGGCAAAGTTACAAGATACCAGACTTACCTTAGTTGCCATACAAAAAGCATCTCTTGTTCTGAAAGTTCAGATAAAGGATCTCGGCTGACTAGTTCTTCTAGTTGTTTCATCTGTTTAGCATCTGGATTTATATACTACAATAGAAACCAACAGATTGCAGAATATACTTTTACCAAAAAAGTTCTCTCAACTAAATTTTACTATGATCACACAAGACAACTGACCCCTCTCACAGGCAATGTCTTGCTTATTCTGGCATAAAGAAAAAATAAAATAGAAACAATATAAAATAAAACCTATTTCCTCATTTTACCCTAAGAGACTAAATTATAGTTAAAAAAAAAAAAAAAAGAACACATACTACAGTTGAAACTAACAGCTCAGAAGTCACAGAGTATACTTTTGCTGAAAGCTCTATCAACTAAATCTTATTCTGGATCCATAATCATTTATTTTAACATCTGACCTTTGCAAGCATGGATCAGACAGAATTTGGTGGGGCAGGTTTTTTATAGATGGATGCCCATCCTGTTGTCAACCTGCAACTGTTTCCAAGTAAGGTAATATTCCTCTCTGACATGGAATATAGATATATTCCATGTAAGAGAGGAAATGAAAGAATGATACCACTTGTATGACACTGTCACTTGCTGACATACATACAAGCACACACAGAAGCTTCTTTCAGACTGTCTATAATAATGATGATGATGATGTTTTGTCTTGGTGTAAAAGATGAGCTACAGCAAATATTCTACTCAACAGCACAGATTTGCTTGTTAGTTGCTTAATCTTAACCAGCTGAGGATGTGCCTTAGTGGCTGATGAGGGGATGGCCATGTTTGAAAGGAATCTTAGGGGTTTGAATAATTCACCTCCGGAAAACATGGGTGTTTTGTTCATTATCCATTACCAACTCTTGTTCAGGGACCTTGTGAACAGGATGCGCTACTCAACCTGAAGGAAATTCTAACTGGGCCCCATCTGCAAGGTCATGCGCTGTTTATCTTGATATGAGATCACAATATTGTGTACATATGGTTGTGATGCATGCGCCTGGTGTACTCTTATCATATGGGTTGTCATGATAGGTATATCAGGTTTGTATATTTGTACATTAGTGTCACTTTGATGGCATGCATTGCCCTCTCACTCAATAATAATAATAATAATAAATCGTCTTCTTTTTATACAAGGAAGCTATATATTGTACAGCTCCAAGACAACCTTGATTTAACAAATCTATGACCAAACAAATTCAAGCCAAGACCATCAATTTTGTGGGAAGTATCACCAAAATAGTAGTTTTGGACTTTCTTTTCCTTCATTACCAGCAAGCACTATGCAAAAATCACATCAATTCTTCCTTGTGAAAAGGATCCTCTATGCTGTTATTCAGCGTGATAGAAATAATAGCCAAATCTTCCTTAAATCATATTCCCACAGAGGGGAGAACAAACATTACATGATGTAGTCACTGTAGGCCAGGTGAGAGAGGCTGGATCTGGTCAGTTTTAACTTAGGAAAGGTAGAATATTTGGGCCTGAGATAGCAGGTTTAAATGCTAAATAGGAAAACATAAAACCCAAATTCTAATGCTCCATATGCAACCATTCTCCATTTCTCAAATTAAAAACTAAAGCAGTTAATAGATAAAAGAACTACTCACATCCACATAGCCATCTTGTACGTAACCATCGTACGAGTTCTGTTTGGAATATCTATCAAATTTTTCCATATCAAACGTTACAGAATGGGAAAATTTGTCAAATTCAATATCCAGACTTGGACAGTCTTTGTTTGGGTTTGAACCTGAAATGAAATCGACAGATTAAGTACTTCATAATAGAGAAGAAGAAGAAAAGGAGAGTAGGAGGCAAAAAATTACTTTGGTTACATTAAAATATCCAATACAATCATCATTATCATCATCATCGTTTAATGTCCGCTTTCCATGCTAGCATGGGTTGGACGACTTGACTGAGGACTGGTGAAACCGGATGGCAACACCAGGCTCCAATCTAAATTTGGCAGAGTTTCTAGAGCTGGATGCCCTTCCTAACGCCAACCACTTAGAGAGTGTAGTAGGTGCTTTTACGTGTCACCTGCACGAAGGCCAGTCAGGCGATACTGGCAACGGCCACGCTCGAAATGGTGTCTTTTATGTGCCACCCGCACAAGCCAGTCCAGGGGCACTGGCAACGATCTTGCTCGAAAATCCTACGGATGCCAGTCAGGCGGTACTGGCAACGGCCATGCTCAAAATGGTGCATCTTATGTGCCACCCGCACAAGAGCCAGTCCAGGGGCACTGGCAACGATCTTACTTGGCTTGCCGGGTCTTCTCACGCACAGCACATTTCCAAAGGTCTCGGTCAGTAGTCATCGCCTCGGTGAGGCCCAATGTACGAAGGTCTTGCCTCACCATCTCAGCCCAGGTGTATATTAAAAAAAAACACAAAGAAAAAACACATAGATAGACCTTTGGCGATATGCCTTGCTTGAGAAGACCCGTCAAGCCAAATGAAATCACAGTCATGTTCAATGCCGGTGTTACATAACTGGCGTGTAAAAAGCATCTTTTGAGTGTTGGGCCTCACAGAGGCAATGTAGTCAAGGCTGGTTTTGCATAACTAGCATCTGTGCCAGTGACATGAAAAAGCACCTTTCAAGTGCTGGACCTCACAGAGGCAATGACAAATGACTGGGACCTTTGGCAATATGCTGTGCTTGAACTGAAGACCTATCAAGCCAAGTGAAATTATAGGCCTGGCAACTACTGGTGTCATGCAACTGGGACCCATGCTGGTGGCATGTAAAAGCACCCATTACACTCTCGGAGTAGTTGGCATTAGGAAGGGTATCCAGTCGTAGAAACCATGCCAAATAAGATTAGAGTCTGGTGCAGCTCTTCAGCTTACCAGCCCTGGTCAAACCGTCTAACCCATGTCAGCATGGACAATGGATGTTAAATGATGCTGATGAGATACACATACACATGCTCACATATTGAAAATTGTTACACAACACATATATTCTTTAAGTTTATTCCTTCCTTGGGATCTCTTACATGTTTATATTGATAAAAAGCAAAGTCAGGAAACAGATACTGGGTCCAAAGCAAATTCCTTGCAACAATGGATGTTATGTTGGCTGTTATGCAGAATCAGAGGGGGAAAATTACTATCAAGTCAAGAAAGAAGACTACCAATAAAGAGGAATGATGACTGGAGAAAAGGGAGACTACTGCACATGGGAGAAACACTGAAGCTTGAGAAAGGTGTCAAAAAAAAAAAAAAAGAAACTGAATTGCCAAACTACCTTTTAACATTTTTCAATGCAGAAGCTGCAGGTCAGAAGAGGCCCCACCCCAGATGGTTGGATGTGATTGGAAAAGATCTCCAGAGGCTTTCTGTCATCTGCAAAGATGCAGAGGGGCTGGCATGGGACTGCCAGCGATGGAGAGTACTGGTAGCTCTACGCATGATGCCTCTGGGACCACTAACTTGGAATGACCCCAGCCCTGTCAAGCAAGAGCATGAAGTCAAGCCAAGCCAAACCAAGCCAAGCCAAGAATTTCTTCTAGACAATAAGTAGGGTTGAGAAGGGAAGAGTGCAAGAAAAACAGAGGAAGGGAAATGCTTTTACCTGGTATTCCTATAGGATTGAGAAGTTCATCCATGCCTTGAGGCATTGGCCACAAATGAAGCCCCACTTTATCACTAAGCAGGCGGTGGTTGAAATCAAACATTTGCAGATTACCCCAGGCCAGAGCATAATCGAACTGAAACAAGATGGAAAAACAAGTTTAAAAATATCAACAAATGATAAATACATATCATTTGGTACAAGCAAGTTTGTGTGATTAAGAGGTACACTAAACCACCCCAACCATATGGCTCCAGTTTCATTCAATGTATGGTGGAAACTTGAGTAGGCATCTTCTATCATAGTCTTTCAAGCCGACCAAATTGTTTTGAGTGAAACTTGACAGATGGAAACTGGTACAGATAACCATGGCGTGTGTGTGTGCACACATATATTTAATACATATGTATTAAATATTCAAGTATTATGCTCGCTAAAAGTGTTGGCATCAGGAAAGGCACCCAGCTATAATATATTAACTTAAAAAGATCCTACTCAACCCAGATCTGTTCAATTTGGCTCACAGATTTTTTAATAGATTTTTTTTTAACCAAACAGTTTGAAACTTCATATACTGGTAGAATTACTCACCCAGAACACGGTTTATGTTGAACATATTTAACAAAATTTCGTATATTAGAAGTTATTTCATGTTAAAGTTGTCATATTTGGGTTAATTTTAGCCAATGAACGATGTGTATTCAGTTGAAGAAAGCTACTGCTGTTTGCAATAGTAATTGAAGAACAACAACTTCTGGGTCATCTCTACTAAATATACCAGTGCACACGCACATACGCTTACACAGATCTTTAAATAACAATAGCCTTACCTTTTCTTTCCTTTCCTTCTTTTTAACAACTTCTTTGCTTTTGACATTTATCTCCTCCTGCAGCCAAATAAAATATAGGGAGTCAGTAGCTGTGACAATATTGACGAACATGATTATGGCAGTAGTGATGATAGAGGTGACGCATGATGATAACAGTGATGGCGATGAAGATGATGGTGGTGCTGCAGGTGAATGAGATGGTAAGGATGATGATGACAGCGTTTATAGAGGTGACAAGTGATAAGAGATGATGATAGTGACGGTGCTGGTAGGGGTAGTGTTAGAAGTGACTTGTAGTGGTGGTGGTGGTGATAATAGAGATAACAGAGGCTGGCAATGTTGGTAGAGATGATGAAGCTGATAGTGGTAGCCATGGTGACTATGATGATGATGGTTGGGTAGCATCGGAGGAAGATTTAGGTGCAATGTTTTACAGGTCAAGCAACCCCACAATGACTTCTTTATTGTCTTGTAGATTGTTACTGTTGTTGACAGTGCAGTGGTGGTGGTCATATTGTTATTAATTCTTGTTTAACCTAACACTAGCCTGACGATCAAAAAAAGAATTATAGCTGTGACTAATCAGTTATAACGGTGATATACCTATCCATCTATCAATCTATTTATCTCGTTAGCAATAATGGTAAATAGTTTTTAGTTTCTGTCAGGGATATTATGAAAGGGTGCACAACATGTAGTAAATAACTTTAACTCTTTAGTAACCGGATTACTTTATCAAATGTAATGTTTATTTATTCACATTGCTTTGAATTGATCATGCACTATCTCATAGCTTTGAGATTTTGATGACCTGATTGTTTATTTTTAAAATAGGGTAGATGTGAAAAGCCAGATCTGGTTGATTAAAAGAAAAAATAGGTACAATATAGGATGATGGTTTTGGTGCTAATCATGGTGATGGTACTGCTACTGTTGCTGCTAATGATGATGATGATGCAGAATATTCAAAGTAGGTAAGTGCAAAAAAAAAAAAACTCACTTTGGTTTTCCGTCGCTTAGCAACAGAACATATTGAAAGGCAGAGTCGAGCACTTCGTGGTATCTCAGATACTGGAATTTCATATTCAAGCCATTGGTTCCAGCGGGGATTTAGAGAGTCAACACACTCAGTTTCTTTGGTTGGACACAATAGTTCAGTTCCATGGAAAAGACCAGTTTTCACATAAATCTAGAGAAAGAATGCAAGAAATATTTCTTAATACAAGGCTCACAAGAGATCTTTAATCCTTCAGCATTCAGATTGTTATATCAAGTGTAATACTTTTTATTTACATTGCTTACAATTATTCATGCATTATTTTGTAACTTCAAGATTTCAGTGATGTGATTGCTTGTTTCTCGGATGACATTGTAAGATAGGTGTGAGAGTCTGGATCTGGCCAGTTTGAACCTAAAACTGGAAGAATATCATGGCTGGATATGGCCGGTTTAAATGCTAAAGGGTTAAACTATGAATTAGATGTGGAATACTTTGTGTAGCTCGAAGGATGTTTGGTTACTATTTTGAGGAAGTCTATAAGTTCTTTCCCTGCTTATGTACAGTGCAATGGGTCACCATTTTATATTTTTAATTTTGCACATGCGCATTGCTTGTTTTTAATTTTGTCAACTACAAAGTATAGTAGGGTCAGTCTGGCACCGCCTGTGAGAAAAACAGGACCATGACATAATTCACTCTGCCAGAAATTTGGAAATGACATGCTGTACTACTTGGCATTCACACCAGAATCTCCAATATGAACTTTTCAGAGTGTTTGGGTGTCAATCTGAGGAAATGTACCGAGAGTGATAAAAATCAAACATCCAGTCAACATCATGGTGTTTGAAGTGATCACTGGTGATAGCGACATTATGCCTCCATTTATCTTCCCACATGGTCTCAGACTCAATATGGAGGCCTGTATCAAGTACGTAAAGGAGGTAGTGCTGCCCTGGGTCAAGAGGGTGACAGCTGGAAGACCCTATGTCTGGTAACGGGATTCTGCACCATACCACACTAGCAGGAGAACCCAGTCATGGCTGTCAGACAATCTATTGTTAATAACTCTTTCTTACTATAGGCTCAAAGGCCTGAAATTTTGTGGGAGGCGGTCAGTCGATTACATCATCCCTAATGCTCAAATGGTACTTATTTTATCAACCCCAAGAGCTTGAAAGGCAGAACTTACCCTACACCCATGTCATTATATTTATTAATGCAAGTAAAACTTCAAAGAAAAGAGGCGTCTGTATTTTACCTTGCCTTCTCCTTTCACATTGACATAAGTAGCACTGTTTATCTTGATGCGCAGTTTAGTTTTGATAGTCCAGATAGGAATAGTTTCTTGTTTCGTAATATCATTCAATGCTTGCACACCTGAAAGAAGTGGGGGAAGAAGAAACAAAACATATATATATATATTTAAGAAAACCAAATAATAATAATAATAATAATAATAATAATAATAATTAATAATAGGATTTCAAATTTTGCCACAAGGGCAGCAATTTTGGGGGATACATCAACCCCAGTGTTCAACTGGTACTTATTTTATCGACCCCAAAAGGATGAAAGGTAGCGTTGACCTTCGTGGAATTTGAACTCAGAACTTAGCAAACCGCTAAGCATTTCGTCCAGTGAGCTAACACTTCTGCCAGTTCGCTGCCTTAATTAATAATAGCTAGCTGGACCCGTGAAAACTTAACAGAAAGCATAAAAAACGTAAGCATCTGTAAATTGTGTGCTGGTGCCATGAGAAATGTTTCTGTATTGTGACACTTACAGAATATAGAAAGAAGTGTGAAACCAATAACTATATAATCCAACCAAAATATCTCAGTTACGCAAACGTAAGCAGAATTACTATTTAGCCTTAAAATACATTGTACATATGGTAAAAAAAACTTTCGTGGTTTAGTGGTGCAGAACGTTCTACTGGTATTCTTTTATACTTTTACTTGTTTCAGACATTTGACAGTGGCCATGCTGGAGCACTGCCCTTTAGTCAAAGAAATCAGCCCCTGGACCTATTCCCTGTAAGCTTAGTGCTTATTCTATCAGTCTCTTCTGTTGAACAGCTAAGTTATTGGGGGACGCAAACACACCAACATTGGTTGCCAAGCGGTAGAGGGACAAACACACACACATAAATATATACATACACACACACACACACATATATATATATATATATATATATGACAGGCTTCTTTCAGTTTACATCTACCAAATCCACTTACAAGGCTTTGGTTGGCCTGAGGTTATCTACTATTTCTAAGTATGTCTATTTTCTGTACATTTCAAGTGTTTATTGCACCTATACATCTACCCCAGGTAATTTATTGTTACCTAGATGTCTTATAGTTGATCCTCAACCTGCTGTTTCCTTTGAATAACTAAGAGTATCAAAATAATAGACAGTGAAAATATAGTTTTTAAAAAATGGGCAGAAAGAAAGATGTGAAAGACAAAGAAAGCAAAAGACGTGGGAGAGAAAAGAAAATGTGCAAGATAAAATGAAATAGAGAAGTTCACTCACCTTTCTGTACATATGTTGGGATCCAAAAAATATTTTCAGGTATTGCCAAATAAACAGAATCTTTTGTCTGCAACATTAGTTGGGGTATTTTGTCTCGGGCTATACATTCACGAATGTACTGCAATAGAACAACAGATATTGAGGTATCATCATCACTATCAGCAATATAGTTAGATAAAGAATTTATCATTATCACATTCATCATCATCATCATTTAACATCCGTTTTCTATGTTGGCATGGGTTGGACAGTTTGACAGGAGCAGACCAGCTGAAGAACTGCCTGGGCTCCATGTCTGTTTTGGCGTGGTTTCTATGGTTGGATACCCTTCCTAATGCCAACCGCTTTAGAGGGTACTGGATGCTTTCTACAGCACTGGTGCAGGTGCTTTTTATGTGCTTTGATGCCGTACCACTTCTGTTACCCGTGTTGCCACCCATAGTACAGGAGCCTGACCAGCCAGTATCAGTTTGTGCCAGTTGCTGTCAGGATGTTAGGTGCTCTCAAAACCTGCACTACTGACATTCTCCGCAAAATAGCGATAGCAGTGGCCCATCAGAGAAATGAGCCCCACAAGTTGGAGTGGCTACTGCAGTGAGTGTTGCTGGCCATTCTCTGTGGCTTGGATTGACTCAAAGCAATGGTATCATGCAGTGCAAGTGAACCCAGACCTCATGGTTGTGAAGCAAATAACTTACTTACTTAGCTATACCTCTTTCCACAGATACACTAATATCTTAATAAAATACAGATGAGCCATAACTGGAGTGTCACTGATCATAGGCCAATTGGATCAGGACTGACCTGAGGCTAAACAACAACATAAACATCACTGGTCACTGCCAACACTAACATCAGTGAATACATTACTTACAAAAATAAATAATGTCTTTGAACTTACCCTATATTGGCTGAGGGAATACTCTTCCAGCAAGTATTGGTTGCAGCCACACACTTTCAGCACATAAGCATTGGTATACTGCTGGATGCAGGACTGCTGCTGGTCAGCTGTTAGCTGCATGCTGCGTGTTCGCCTGCGAATTGCTTCTGCAATCACGAGCTGCGGAGTAGCCGTGTGTAGAACTTTGACGGAATACTTCTGCCGGTCATCATTGTCGGATAAAACCCAGATGCATACTATCACATAGTTGGACTCTGGAGATGTGAGAGAAAAAATGAAATAAAAAGAATGAGTGAGTGAGTGAGTAACTGAGAGACAAATGTAAAAGAGAAATTAAACTGAACTAACGTTAATCTAGACATGAATAAAGAAGAAAAAATTATATTAAATGTTAAAAACCGAAGTTAAAGTCAATATTACCCCTTTAGCATTTAAACTAGCCATATCTGGCCCAAATATTCTTCCTGTTTTTTTGTTCAAACTGGCCAGATCTGGCCTTTCACACCTACCCAACATTTGTCATTCTAAATGTAGTCATGTCGTTGAAATCTGAAAACTACAAGATAGTGCATGAGAAATTCAAAACATTGTAAATATAAAAGCAATACATTTGACAGAATAATGTGAATGCTAAAAGGGTTAAAGTAGAAAAATATTTAAAAAAAAAATTTTTTTAATTAAAAAAAGGCATGAAATGAAACCAGATATAATAAACAGCAGCGTCAGCGAGCAGGTTTAAGAAATTACATAGTTGGATTCTGAAACCAGAGAAAAACTGAGAAGCAAGGAAAAAATTTACCTTTTTACATTCTTTTTTAAATTGAATTTAATATATCCAGGCCCTTTCTAAACTTTGATTTATTCATTGTTTTTTCTTTTCAAATTAAATTTATTTCAAATATGAATAAGAAAAAAATCTTTATGTAAACTGTGGTCATTAAATCTAACACAGCCCAGTAGGAAGAGTATCATTTGTATTTCATTCAATGCCCAGGTTGAATAAAACTAATAAGCATCATGCAGATCGATTCCAAGTTGAGAAAATACAGCAAGACAAAGAAGAGACGGGGAGAGAGAGAGAGAGAAAGAGAAACTTTAAAAAATTGTCAAATTAAATATTAAACTAAATTAAAGTATAAAATTTATTAAGAAAATCAATTAACCACCAACTAAAACATGATAACATCTGATACTGAAAGGCAGAGTATCAAAAGGATGGTCAAACAAAGACCCACTGTATTCACCGACATTGTTTCTTCCTATATTCCAGAAAAATGGATATTTTTGACGGACTTTTCTCCAAATAGATTTCAGATGGCATAGGTTCTGATTATATCTGAATTAATTCTGAAAAAAATGTTTTGGGGAGAGTAGGGATAGAAGATACAGAAAATTCATGCGTGTCAGATTCGCTTCCTCATAACTTTCTGAAAAATAGGTATTTTTAAATGAAAATTTCAACAAATACTGCATGATTTCCTTAAAGACAGAAGTCAGGCAGTTGCAGCCAATGATGCCCTTCTTGAACTATCAAAACTCCTTTCCCAAGAAGTTTTTCACTACAAATACTGATATAATAATTTTCTACACTATCTGAAAGGTATTTCCAGAAAGTTTCATTAATAAATATCCATTTTTCAAAAACTTACAGGAAAACAAATACAGCAGGGCACATTTCTGTAGTCATAGCCTAAATTTATTGAGTGAGCGAATACTATTCAAAAATGAGGGTTTCAAAAGAAAATTAGATGTAGCATACTAGAAAAATTAACAATAACTACAATTCATTTAGCAAGCAGCAGTAAACACCCAGAGAACAGTCGATTTGCTCATATATATAATACGGTATATTTGTATGTACAGTTAGATGTATGACTGTTGAGATTAGAGAGCTCTGTGTACATTAACACCATCAAACCTGCTGGATATATATGAACACACACACACACACACATGCACACATCTACATTCATGCAAAGCATCTCTGAGTCTCCCTGTATCTATATGAATGCACAGAGAATGTATTTCTTTTTCTCTTATTTAAAAAACCTAAACAAACACACATGCATGTAGTTGTTTTTGCAAAAGAAAATAATGTAGTCTTTTCATTTCTTTTTCTTTCGCATGAGCAGGAAAAGAAGATAATCAATAACAGCAACATGCTGAGAATTTGTAGGCAAGACGACAATTCCTAGCCAAGAAAAAACAGTGCATGTTAAATCTGAGATCAGTTTAGGGTTGTAAGAAGGGAGGAGAATAAAGGGGGAAAGAAAGCGAAAAGATAGAGGAAGAGAGTGAGATGCAATGTCACTAGCCACATCCAAATTGGAAGGATGAATGAACAAATGAGAAAGAGACTGTAGTTTATGTGTAGGGGTGAGCAAGCTAAGGTCAATGAGGAACTGATGAGAGACAGAGCAAGATGAAAAGATTTCAATCAAGGTAGGAAGCTAACGAAGCTGTAAAAGTACACTGAAGATGTCGGAAGCAGATGCAGTACAGATCAGCATAAGGCAGCATCAGAAATCAACAGAAGACAGACAGGATTGAAGGGTTTGTGGTTAATGGGTATTGATCCTGAAGATGGCAGCAGCATCATCATCAAGGATGGACATTTCAGAGCAGCAGGTTCAGTTTACTAACACATTGGAGTTAGGGAGTTAGTTAGGTAGCCAGTGGGATGAGACAGTTCTGGAAGTGGTTGTTGGCAATTTTATTCTTTTTTTTTGTGTGTGTAGTAATGAAGAGTCCATCATGTCATACCTTGGTGCTGGAGGAGAGTCTCTCACTGACATCAAGCGAAGACAAAAAATATGTTCTGCTGCATTCATTGCACTGTTTCAATTGAAGTGGATGATGATTCTGGAGGACAAAGAAAGAAGGTTGTTCGCGCCAGTTGACCTGTTAAAGATGAAGCTGTTACTGCAAGGCCACCGGGGAAAAAGCACTGATTTCCAAGATAAAACAGAAGTCATCAAATTATATTATCTTTACCCATTACTTTGGAAATATAAAGCAATAAAAAAAAAAGGGAGAGAGAGAGGGGGGGGGGGGCAGCAACTTGAAGAACTTGACATCTCACCTCATATATACAGGGTGTTTGAGCTAAATTTGACAGTTTTGCATACAAAGAAAATAAAACTGAATATCCCATCGAGAAATAAAGTATAAAAGAAATAAAAGAAGGTGATGAGCTGGCAGAAACGTTAGCACGCCGGGCGAAATGCTTAGCGGTATTTCGTCTGCCACTATGTTCTGAGTTCAAATTCCGCTGAGGTCGACTGAGGTTGCCTTTCATCCTTTCGGGGCCGAGTGAATAAGTACCAGTTACGCACTGGGGTCAATATAATTGACTTAATCCGTTTGTCTGTCCTTGTTTGTCCCCTCTGTGTATAGCCCCTTGTGGGCAGTAAAGAAATAAGAAATAAAAGTATTTTAAAAACTCAAAAAATATCAACTAGATTATGGTTGAGAGATAGCAATTTACTCAAATTAGCCACCCCCAGCTTCCACCATGACCTCAAGACAGCTCTGGAACCTGGTGCATGCATTCTTCACTGTGTCCCTGGAAAGATCTTTGAATGCTTCCTTAATTTTGGCCACCAGCTTGGCCTTGGTGCTGCAGACAGTAGTCGGTGTCCTCCTCAACTGTGCCCCACACATAGCAATCCACAGGATTACAATCTGGGGGATTTGGAAGCCAGGAATCGGAGCTAGTGATGATGTTGAAATTCTCTGACAACCACTTCTGCTTCTTTCCAAAAGTATGGCAAGGAGCCAAATCCTGCTGCCACACATATGGCCATCCAGCAGCAACCCTCTCCGGTTAGAATTTGACCACAGTCTCCCAGCAGCTTCACACAGCCTTCTGAACTGAGCCTAAGGCCCTCTTCAAAGATGTGGGATGAATTCCAATGTGCAGATATAGTCAGAATGCCTGCTGGCCTTAACTTCATAATCTCCACTGCAGCTGTTCATGTTATATCTTACAGCTTTTACGATGCTCACAGAGCATTGAGCAGCGGTCATGATGTCAGCATTTTGATTCCGTGCAAATCATCATGATACAGGTAACCATTTTCAAATATTCAGATGGCTTCCAGTCCTCTATGTCAGCTAACTTTTTCTCAACTACAACTTTAACCCTTTAGTGTTTAAACCGGCCATATCCGGCCCAAATATTCTACATGTTTTATATTCAAACTGGCGATATCTAGCCCCTCACACCTAACCTACATTGACATTCTAAAAATAAACAATCACATCATTGAAACCTCGAAGCTATAAGATAATGCATGATTAATTTGAAAGAATTTGAATGGAAAAGTATTACATTTAACAGAGTAATCTGAACACTAAAGGGTTAATCTTTATGCTCTCCAACACTGCACAGAGTTCACCGATACATCAAGCTGCTTCTGAAAAAAGGAGACATAGAAAAAAACAATCAAATTTAGCCTAAACACCCTGTTTGCATGTGTGTGTGTGTGTGTGTAGTTTTTAGTCACAAGAAAAAGGGCTGCCTTTGTGACTGCCTATCCCGCCTCTTCTCTTTTCAGGCAACCTGGCCCAAATGTCTGCAACAGAATGTATCCTGCTATTAGCATGTAAAGGGATAAGTGGTATGTTAAACAAGGTGATTGTGTAAGTCTAGCATCCAAATTGTACAAGTAGACATGGAGGCATTTTAACAAGGCCAGAAAATACAAACTCTGGCAGTGGGAGTTCCATCCTCAAATTAGATCAATAAAGTCCATTTTCTTCATTTCAAAAAGGAAAAATAACAAGGAAAAAATAACAAAAACAAATAAGGTACAGGAAATCTGAGTGACCAGTAAAAGTATCACTGTATCAAGATCATACTGGTCTTTCTGTTTGAGAGAAACAGGGACAGGGGAGACATGGAAGCAGATAGTATAATAAATATCTACACACAGATAAAGACATCTATGAGAGTAAGAAACGACAACAATTA
The DNA here is from genome assembly GCF_046866305.1 of Octopus bimaculoides. Lineage (NCBI taxonomy): Eukaryota > Metazoa > Mollusca > Cephalopoda > Octopoda > Octopodidae > Octopus > Octopus bimaculoides. Next base: position 10,871,826 of record NC_142953.1, read on the forward strand.
AAAGTACAGATTCTATCTTAATACAACACAACCACAACGTTCACATAGCTAAAAAAAAATGATACATAATTAGTACAGAGTCTAATTGAATCTTTTGGTTAGAGGAACAAAGACAGTATCTGTGATCCTTTGTATGGCCAAGACTGATGAGAGAATGTTAATTCTCAAACTGGAGACCTCAAATATTTGCAAAAGGGTGAGTTCCATTAGAAGGATAGGAGTGGGTGGAAAGTGCATAATATACAGCATTGGAGGGGTATGGTGGCAGGATGGTAGGTAAGAGGAAAAGGGAAGTGGGTAAGGGTAGGATGGGTATGGAAAGGGAGGGTGGATGAGTGGTCAACAGAGTGGGTACAGGTGAGGATGGTTTGAATAATAGTGGGGGAGGGTATCCCCACTGGATGAAGTGGCGACCCATGAGTTGGGACTGTGTTTCAAAGTCATGGTCCTCATTACAGAGCCAACAGAAGAGAAATTGTAAGTAAGGGATGAACACTTTGGTGTATGAAGGGGAGGAGGAGTTGAGGTAGGAGAGGGAGTGGTCTGTAAGCTTGGAGTGGATGGAAGTGATAGAGGAATGGTTGATGGCCATGGAAATGTCAAGTTAATAGCGATGTTGGAGACAGAGTAAAAGTATTCAAGGGCAGGGTGGACAGAGTGGACGTTGTTTGCTGGAGAGAGAAACTGGTATACTGTGAGACGCCATGGTAACTTGGTTCATTGAGTGCAGGCAAAGCATTATAGAAAAGAGCATGCAGTTTGCACAAAGTCTTGGACATCAAGTCAAATCGACATTATGAATATTTCTGTAGCCAAACATTTATTCCATACTATATATAAAGTTATGCAATATATATGTAATAACATTACAGATCATTCACTTCTTCAGACATCCTGATTCGAAACACAATCAACTTATGAAATAAACCTGTGATGCAGGATAAATTTAGTTCACTTCATGGGGGGGGGGGGGTTAACAGCATGCAAACATACCAAATGGATATAATCCTTCATCAACGAACCTCCTAGCAGATTAAATGTCAGATATGATTTAAGTCAATTACTCAAAGTAAAAATGAAATCAGTTAAATGCTTCTTATAGTTCAAAATATATTCTTGCTCAGCTACATTTATGTCATTATTGTGAGCTGCTTGGAAACATAGGACAATTAACATAAACCCAGACAGGAACAGTTTTGATAATCAGAATAATAAAACAGCTAAAAATAAAGAATGCTGTACATTAATTACTACTATGTTGAACTTTCTCATTCTTTATTGCTCTCATTTTCACCCTTTCTTTTTATATCTGAATACATAAACAAATACACGCATGTAAAAGTACATATATATATGTATACACACAAAAACTCAAAAAGGTAAACGAATTGAAAAATTAAAATTGAAGAACTCTTTTGGAATACTTGTAAATTTGAATAAGGCAGGGAATCTTTACAACCTAAAAATTGAGGATTATAAAAGCATGATACTTAAGGACCTCCTCAAAGGAATATTCATAAGGAATGCCAGAGTATAGTGTGTAAACCTGGGATGGAGAATCGTACAAAAGGTCTGTCTCAGAGTAAAGTAGATTGTACAGTGCTTGTACATGAACACCAATGCTACATTACAGCTGCTGCTGTTGTCATATTTCATGGTCTTGAACCAATCATAAATAAAAATGTAAGAAAAAAGGGAGTCCCTAATCCAGCCACGAAGAAGAAGAAGAAACAAACATTGCAGGAAAATCTGATATTGTTTGAGGCAGATCTAGCTGGTTTCCTTGAACGTTTCCTAACCCAGGGTGATTATTGGGTCCATCACTTTGAGCCTGAGACAAAGACACGATCCATGCAGTGGAAACTGCCCTTCCTCACTTGCTCCAAAGAAGATCAAGGTTATTTCATTTGCAGGGAAGGTGATGACCTCAGATTTTGGGATGCAAAAGGCATTGTGTTTGTTGACTATCTTCAAAAGTGCCATACTAACAATAGAGAATACTATACCAACTTTCTGAGGCAGTTACAAAAGGCTATCAAGAGCAAATACCCTGGAAAATTGACGAAAGGGGTTTTGTTTCATCAGGACAATGCTTCAGCACACAAGTCCTTGCTTTCAATGGTTACTGTGCATGACTGTGGCTTTGAACTGGTTGCTCACCCTCCCTTTTCTCTTGATTTGGTCCCATCTGACTATCATCAATTGGCTGGGAACCAGTATCACATCGATGATGATGTGATAGCTACTGTTGATGATTTTTGTATCAGCAATAGGATGACAGCTTCTTCACTGATGGGATCCAAGCACTTCAACATTGATAGAAGAAGTGTGTGGACCACAAGGAGGACTATGTTGAAAGATAAACCTCATTTGGTCACATTCCATGAGAGTATCTTGATCCACATATGAACTTTTCAGCCAACCTCATAATTTCCATGACAAGTGATGCATTTGTGTCATCATAAAACCCAACCCTTGAAACTTTCTCCCCAAAAATTCAGGTGTGCACTGATGTACTCGCTTCTTCACAGACACTAATAGCTTGTCTCGGTCATTGAATCATTGTCTTTGAAGATTGTACTTCATTGTCTTGAATAGGTGGAAGTCAGAAGGCACCACATCTAGGTTGTATTATTAATTGGGGGAACCACTGAACAGCACAATTTTCTACCCCGCTGACTTGTTGCCTAAGTTGTGTGCGATTATGCATGGTGTTGGTGAATGCGGATTATTTTCGGAGTCTTCTTTAGTCTCTTCCTCCAAATAGCTCCTTTAACCCTTTAGCATTCAGATTATATACTGTCAAATGTAATGCTTATTTATCACATTGTTTTGAATTGATAAACTATTATCTTGTAGCTTTGAAACCTCAGTGATGTGATTGCTTATTCTTACAATGATGTTGTAGGATAAGTGTGAGAGACTGAATCTAGTCAGTTTGCATGTAAAGCAGGTAGAATATTTTAGGCCGTATATGGCCAGTTTAAATGCTAAAGAGTTACGTTTTTTGAGCATCTGTGTTCCACATATTGGTCATGGTACAACCATATTCCAGAAAAATCAAGGAGAATGACACCTTTGTCATCTTCCAAACAGTCAGCACGACTTCCTGTGCCAGTCGCTGGCTCAAGAATTTCTTAGGCCTTTGAGAAAAGATGTGACACTTTCATTTATGGATTATAAAGATAAACCCAAGTTTCACCCCCTGTTGATGGATTGGCAAAAAATTGCATCTTCATCAGCTTCAAACACTCCCAGCAGAACAAAAAACCACCCTTGTTTCCTTCAAACCAGGTGTCAAATGCCACCACTTGGTATTTTTTGATTTTAGAATGAATTTAAAACCCTTGAAAGAAGTACTCATAAATTTAACCTTAAAAACTGGTTGCAAAAATTTCAACTTTTACATGAGTGTACATGGGGGTGCTGAAAAGTTCCTGGCTTTGGGTAAAAGAAAATACAAGAGGATAATTTGATTATGATTTTATTTATCATATTCCTCTCTCAGATTCACATACTTATTGCAGCAGTCCTTCAGTTTTTCTAAAGCCCTGTAAAGCAATTCAGGAGGTTGGGCCTCCAACTAGGCCTTTCACAATACCCTTAAAGCCAGGAACTTTTCAGCACACCCTATTGTATAAAGTAGCTATTTGTGCTTAAAGTAATGTTAATTAATTACATAACAACTACAAAACAGATTCACTTAAAAAAGATAATGAAAAAGATGTTAGTAATAAAAATTAATTATCAATAGTAACAGACATGGACATACAAATATCACAAACCAATCAAATTCAACATAAAAAGTTGGGAAAATAATCAACATGCTCCACAACAAATCCCAAAGCTATTTGTGGACCAACAACACTTACAAAAGGTTCAATTTCGTGATCAAAAAAAAAGTGTTCAACCCTTCTGCAGACAATATAATGTCCCAAGTCAAATGAAAAATTGGATGGGTTGAAGTCAGACAGACTACTCACATGTACTGAAGAAATGGATATATGCTACTCTGGTTATCATCTCCAAAGCCAAACAGCCTTATCTGCCATTAAATCATCGATTAAATCATCGAATAAGTTGTCACTGAAAGAATGATTAGCGGCCATTTTTCAAAGTAAGTTTCAATAAAATTTTTTCTTCAAATCTCGATAAAGGAATAAAATCACAAAACTTCAGCAACGCATGGGCTGATATCAATTTTTACAGAATGTTAAATAATAGAGGAAGGATTTGATGTTTTTTCTCTTAGTTTAGAGAATTCCTAACTTCCTTTAAAATGAATGTAAAGAAAGATCATTTGATTTGTGTGGTATAGGACTGACTGACAGACAGATAAGTCGTTGGGTGGATTCATGTCATACAGGATGTTAAGAGTTTACATACATACATACATACATATATATATATATATATATGTATATATATATATATATATATATATATATATATATCTTGAGAGTATCTTGTAAGTATCTTGAGAGAAAAGCTGAACATTAGAAGCATCAGTTGTGGCGTGCAAGAGAGACGATTGCGCTGGTATGGACATGTGGTGAGAATGGAGGAGGATAGCTGCGTGAAAAAGTGCCACACCCTAACAGTTGAGGGAACCCGTGGAAGAGGTAGGCCCAGGAAGACCTGGGCTGAGGTGGTGAGGCAAGACCTTCGTACATTGGGCCTCACCGAGGCGATGACTACTGACCGAGACCTTTGGAAATGTGCTGTGCGTGAGAAGACCCGGCAAGCCAAGTAAGATCGTTGCCAGTGCCCCTGGACTGGTTCTTGTGCGGGTGGCACATGAGATGCACCATTTTGAGCGTGGCCGTTGCCAGTACCGCCTGACTGGCTCCTGTAGGATTTTCGAGCGAGATCGTTGCCAGTGCCCCTGGACTGGCTTGTGCGGGTGGCACATAAAAGACACCATTTCGAGCGTGGCCGTTTTCGTGTGGGTGACACGTAAAAGCACCCACTACACTCTCTGAGTGGTTGGCGTTAGGAAGGGCATCCAGCTGTAGAAACTCTGCCAAATCAGACTGGAGCCTGGTGTTGCCATCCGGTTTCACCAGTCCTCAGTCAAATCGTCCAACCCATGCTAGCATGGAAAGCGGACGTTAAACGATGATGATGATGATGATGATATATAATTATTACAAATAAAAGGGTAAAGGATTATTAATTTATTAATAAATTAATAATTAATAATTTTTACCAAGCACTTCGGTATGTAAAAACCATTATCGGTAAAGAACTTATTTAAAAGTACTTTTAAATTTATAAACATAATTAAGGGATCAGCAACAGTTGCTTCACCATATACCAAAATTCAGAAATAGCAGCTAAAGTGCTAAAACTGTGTGTGTGTGTATATATATATATATATATATATATTGAATACAACAAAGTCTACCTACCTCTATTTAACTTTTTTTGCACATGACTGGGATTTGTTCTGGAAGATTCCACTTCAGGGGGATAACTGTACAGGGCTCGTTTATGGCCAGCTTTATCATCTCGGCAAGCCACTACCTCTTTACAAACTTCCAGAATGTTACGACGGAATGTCATCACTTCAAGTTCTTTCATCTCATTGAAATCACTTATTGGAATACCAACGGCCATACCTAACAATTAAGAAGGAAACAATAATGATAAAAGATACCGATAAAGACAGATCTGAAGCTTCAAAGACAGCAAAACCAAATAGATTTTGGAATAACAATTAATAATTTCTAACAAGGGTTCAGTCCTACTGCTTGGCACCTTGAGCCAGTGTCGTCTTCTATAGCCTAGGGACAACCAAAGCTTTGAGTGTGGATTTGGTAGACAGTTAGCAAGGTATAAACAAACTTGCAGTTGTCAAGGTACAATGCAATGTGGCTGCACCCAAAACCATATAGTTGTGAACTTCTTAGCCACACAACCAAGTCTGTGCCTATAATACACACCTAACCCTAAATATTATGGGTGCACTTATACACTAAATGTTACCATTTTTTTTCCTAATCAAGTGTCCTATCGTATTTGAGGTAGCACAACAGAAAACAGGGTAACTGTGTAACAGAGTTAAAATCACTATAATAATGTTGCTCTTTTCTGTGATATTAATAATATAGTAAATTTTTGGCACACTTGCCAACATGAATCCTGTGGAATTACTAGCATCAACCTTCAGTAAAGGCCATGTAATAATTTAGATATCACAAGTATTGAATTATTTAATGTGAAGAGTAAATGAACAAATAATCAACAACAAAAATACATAAACACTAGCATTTTGAATTTATGTAATGTATTGACAGATTTATCCATGTTTGCCAGTTTGCTGAATTTCACTTTAGCGATGGTAACAAATGTTGCAGTGCAGTCAACTTCAACTTGTCTTTGTATTTTTTAAATAATATTTATCCTGGTTTATATTAACCAGAAGATATATTATCAGGCCTTAACCCTTTTGTTACTGTATTTATTTTGAGATGCTCTGTGTTTCTCTCAGTTACTTTAAATATAACAAAGAATTTAGTAAAATAACTTAGTTATCATTCAGCTAGTGTTAGGAACATAAATTGTGACTAAGGTTTGGTGGAAGATTTTAATTCAAAACTTATGAAAACAAAACATTTGTACTCAGAGCCAGAGCCGGTTTCAGCCGGGTTAGTAACGAAAGGGTTAAACCACATTGCATCACATTCAACAACCAACCCACACTAAGGACACAAGCATTTGTATGAATTTTTTAAAAGCTTAAAAATCTGTGGTGCACTTCACTACCCCTTCTAGTACACAGTTTGATGACCACTAGTCTCAGTATTCAATCACGTCAGATCTACCATTCTCATATCATTTTCATTTTTAACCAAAGAGCAAGGTTTTTCTGTTCACTCTAACAGCTTCTGCTTGAGGCTGATACTCGGCGAAATCAATGGGGGAAATGAAACAATTAAAACCAAAACAAAATCAACTTGAGGGTATATTTCACTAGATTAATTGAGGAATATAAAAGAAAAATCAAAAAAATATTCCAATCATCTGAAGAATCATCACTTCAGACTTTGACAGGGTAATAAATCTTCAGCTGGCAAAACCTGGCAGGATCAGCACTCAGCAGGCTAGAATGATAGTTCTTGAGGTGATCCAAATATTTAACACTTAAAAGTGTTAAATAGAAAAATTAAAGAGAAATACTTAGAAAAACTCACCAATTTCATAATTCAATTTTTTCTCTTCTCTGTTACCCTCGGGTTCAACAACCTTCAGCCAAGGCAAGAAAAGTCTCAAATCACAAAGTCTTTTAGTTTCATCAAAGAATTCCTCATGTTCAGCATCTTGTGTGATGCTGACAAATACATATGAAGTTGGGTTTAGGAGTTTTGTATGGAATGGGTATTTCTTTGCCTCTACCCAGAGGTCTGTCTTGATACTCTCTAACGTGGCATTGCGATTACAACGAAGAGGTACTAAAATTCCTGTTGGCAACAGACAATCGACATCGATCTGTGAAGGCATCAAATGTAGGCCCCATAGTTCTCCTGAGCTTGGTGGCATCTTGGTCCAACATAAGCTTTAGCTGAAATAAATAATAATAAGATGTAGAATAACATTTAACATAAATATATGTGAGTGGGGAGTATGTATAAAACAATAACATTAATAGATAGTTTGAGTATATACAGGCATGATGAACCCTCTAGTCCATTTCAACAAACAAGAGATCTAATTCATGCCATACGCCCACAGGCATATGGCATAGTGGTTAGTACTCCCTGGACTCATCAGGTCCTGTTGAACCATCTAAAGCCATGCCAGCATGGTTCACAGACATATGGTGCTGCTGATGATGATGACAACAACGATGTAAAAAATAACCAAAACTTTTGTCAGCTTTGATGACGAGTATTTAGTTGCTTGATCAATTGAACTTCATACTCATATAAGTGGCTGAGTATTCCACAAACATGTACTTGCATAATTCTCAAACAGAATCAGCATGGCACAATGAGTGACAAAGCAGGAGCTTTGAATTAAAAGAATACTTCATCTAACAGTCTTCTACACAATTTCCTTCTTTCCATTTCCACTCACCAAAATTGAGTGGAGCCAAGGTTATGGTAAAAGACACTTGATCCTTCTACCTTTTGCAGCTTTCATCTTGTGTTGATTTAAGTCTAAAAGAGAAGACACTTGCCCAAAATGCATGTCACACCATCAAATTGAACCCGGGAGCATGTGATTGAGCAGCAAACCCCTTCAAACTTCAGAAATTTTGACAGATGTGTGTCTGGATTTACAAACCAGGAGAAAAAGGTACTCAATACATGTAGAAGTTTATTCAGAGCTGTGAGTTTTGTACAGCGGAGAAGGCTAGCCACTGGATTTGGGTAAAAGGAGACGATGAGCGATGGCTAGAGAAATATTGAGCTTTGTTTTTAATAACCAGTTGATCTAGCAAGCGGGGCCTCATATCAGTGAGGGGAAGCCGGTGCACATTGATGCCGTCGAGAGGTAGGTCCCGAAGCGGCGCGCATTCTCTCCTGATGACCCCATACACTTGCTGGCTTCCGGTATGCGGAGTTCTCGACTGGTAGCACTTGCATGTGCAAGTTGTTTGCAAGACAACATGTGAGTTTTTTACCAGTGTTATGATGCAGTTTCTATTTTCTACAATAACTGTCGGAAGCTGAACATGAGAAACTCAGAGCAGAAACAGTGCAGTTGAATGACTGAAACAAGTAAAACGAAGTTAAAAGAATACTGCTATCTGGGATGGTGAGGACGAGGACGATGAGGACAAGGAGGAGGAGAAGAAGGATAGGTCTTGTACTCTCAGCATGACATTTGAGTTAAATGACTGAAATCCCTCACTAGGTCATCTTCAAATTCTGCTATGAAAAAAGAAAGCTTTGGGAGGTGGTGGGAAACAAGGAGTTCCCTGCTGTCAATAAAAGAGGTTTGGGAAGAACTAATTTCATGAAAATGGCACAAGAAAGATCCAGTCTTAAGCTGGCACAAGTGAGATTGACTGTGAAAAGGTAAAATGAGAAACTGGAGGATATGGCCAACCTCCACAATAACATCCAGTCATACTTTGTAAAGCGCTTGGTGTTAAAAAAAGGCAACGAGCAACAGAAAACACAACTCAGACATGAAGTCTGTCCTTTTCCTCAATGGTACAATCAACTTTGGAGAATTCCTGTATCTTGAGGTTATCTCCCCAGTTCAAGTGGAGTTGGTCTTAACTGCCATTTGCTAATTATGAAACATCCTCCAAACATACATATACATATATATATCATCATCATCATCATCGTTTAACGTCCGCTTTCCATGCTAGCATGGGTTGGACGATTTGACTGATGACTGGTGAAAACCAGATGACTACACCAGGCTCCAATCTGATTTGGCAGAGTTTCTACAGAGCTGGATGCCCTTCTTAACGCCAACCACTCAGAGAGTGTAGTGGGTGCTTTTACGTGCCACCGGCACAAAAGCCAGTCAGGGGACGACTTTATTCTTTCAGTTTCCATCAACCAAATCTACTCACAAGGCTTTGGTCGGCCCGAGGCTATAGTAGAAGATACCTGCCCAAGGTGCCACGCAATGGGACTGAACCCGGAACGATGTGGTTCGTAAGCAAGCTACTTACCACACAGCCACTCCTCCGCCTATGATTATAAATTTTGCAATTCCCTATGATAACAGAGCTGATAGCAAAAAAATTCAAAAAATCATTTGCATGGTATCAATATACCTGTAAATGTCTATGTTGTTAAGATTACAGTGCATGTGTATATATACTTGTGTCTATGTGTGCATATTGCTGTTGGCATGCATTTTTCAGATGTGTTTTACACTTGTAAATCTGGAGGTCACTGTCTATGAGGCCTTGACAATCCAGTTATATATAATCTACTTTAACTACTTCAATTAGGCTGTAACCCAAATAAACTTCAACTTAATGCTAATGAGTTTTTCTAATGCATTTATAATCTGATACCCCCATACTGCATTTATCATGTCACATTAATTGACCTGTTTATTATTTTATTTTTTATTAGATCTCAACTTGTGTGTTGTTGCTTATGTTATTCTACTTCTTTTATCTTTTACTTGTTTCAGTCTTCTAACCGTGATCATGCTGGGGCACCACCTTGAGAGGGGTTTTAGTCAAACAAATTGACTCCCAGGACTTTTCTTTTAAACCTAGTACTTATTCTATCAGTCTCTTTTGTCGAACCACTAAGAGTATGTAGAAACACCAACACACACACACAAGAGTTTCTGTCAGTTTTTGTCTCCCAAGTTCACGCACCAGGTTTTGGTTGGCTTGAAGCTATAGTAGAAGACACTTGCCCAAGGTGCCACACAACGGGACCAAGCCCAGAACCATGTGGTTCGGGAGCAAGCTTCTTATCACACAGCCATGCCTTATAATTATTTTATATTTTGTATTGGTTAACACATTCTCAGCATATATTTTATCCTTTGTTTCATTCTATTTTATATTTATTTTCATTTTTGAGGGGCATGATTCCTGTGTATATAAGTGCGGTATTACTGTAGTAACATTTCAATAACTGTCTCTGGTGATATAGTTTTGAGTATAAAATTATTGAAATGGACATAAAAATATGCACAAACAAAAGAATTTGTGGCATTTATTTAACTCTAATGTTTTATCCTGACAATTCTTTGTCTTACAACAGTGAAGAGTTACATCATCACTTTTTGAAATGCAATTCATGGTGTCTGATTTTATTGTGAGTTTTCTCTTGTAAACCAATTTTTGTGAGCCCATGGATAGATAAAAAAATTTGTGTTGTTTGTAAATATGAGTTTTGTCGTGGAACCAATGCATCCCAAACAGCTCGAAATATCAATGAGGTGTTTGGTGAAGATGTGGCAAATGAACGCCACTGTCTGTCGATGGTTTGAGAAGTTCCGGTCTGGTGACTTTACTCTTGAAAATCAACCTCATAGTAGACCCGAGACCAAGGTGGATAAGTGACAAGCTGGAAACTGTAGTGGAAGCAGATACATCTCAAACTACACATGAGTTAGTAACAAGGGGTGATGTTTCGATTCCAAATATATTGGACCATCTGAAACAAATCGGCAAGGTAAAGAAGCTAGACAAGTGGGTTCCACATAAACTAAACGAGCATCAAATGACATGTCATCTTGAAAGTAGCTGTTCTTTGCTGTCACAGCATGAAAGCTAACCATTTTTGCATCGTATTGTTACATGTGATGAAAAATGGATTCTTTTCAACAATAGCAAGCATTCTGCATGGTGGTTGGAGAGAGACAAAGTGCCAAAAAAGAATATTCACCAAAAAAAGCTAATGGTGTCTGTTTGGTGGTCCAGTGCTGGTGTCATCCACTACAGCTTCATGAGACCTGGTAAGTCAAAGTATTAAGCTCAATATAATGAGTGTTGAGACTCCTGTCTGAAATTTTCTGCAAATTCTGCTAATAATAGATACTTAAATATTTTTTCATCTAAAAACTAACAATCCCAAATACCAAACACCCACATTCTTTGGATAAATTTAGAAATAATGAAAATATTTAAGACAAATAATAATAATAATAATAATGTGACCATCAGACCAGACATGAGAAACCTGACATTGTTGTGGTGAACAAGAAGAAAAAAACTTGTGATAATTGACACAGCATGTCCCAGTGACAGCAGGATCAAAGAGAAAACTGAATAACTGTGACGATTTGAAGTGGAAAAGACACAGGTTGTGGGTAATGAAGAAAGTGGAAGCAATACCAAAAGTAATCAGCATGTTTGGAAGTATCAGCACTCAACTACCAGCATGGCACAAATGTAAAAATAGAACACCTCCAAAACTCAGCATTGCTTAGAACTGCCAGAGTTCTCTGCAAGGTTCTTGAGGCATGACCAGTAAACAAGTGTCACCTTAGTCTACTGGCTGTGGACAGCTGACACTTTCCATCGTAACCAGCAAAATAAGCTGAGAGTATTCATCAAATAATAATAATAATAATAATAATAATAATAATAATTTGGTATAAAAGATGGGCTACAGCAAATATTCTGCTCAATACCACAGATTTGCTTTTCAGTTGCTTGACCTTCACCAGTTGAGCATGTCCCTTGGTGGCTGACGATCACAAGCAGAAATAGTGGGAGAGCATCATAGCCATGTGTTGAGAGGAATTCTTCGGGGTTTGAATAATTCGCCTCTCAAAACATCCTTAAACAACCCTCATTTAGGGACCTTTTGCAAGGTCATGCATTATTTATCTTGATATGAGATCACCATGTCGCAAACTTTAGCATACACATCCTTACACAGATACAAGGTAGATATACACCCACCTATTGAAAGATAGTTGCATGGCCAAAGTGTTTGTGTATATAATCAAATAGATTGAATTTATTAATACAACCAAAAATAATAAATAGGTGGGGATATATCTACCTTTGTATCTATATAAGGAGATGTTTGCTAACGTTGGTATTTAAAATATTTGTCTGCCTGTATGTTTTTGTATCATTTAAAATTCTTTTAATCTCTATTTCTCAATTTCTTTTGTTAATATTGGTGATTTAACTATCTCATTAACAATGCATTTGTGTGTACATATAAATACAGGTCCAATTGAGTGTGTTTCTGTGGTGTAGATATGTGCATGTGTGTGTATGTATGTATGTATATATATATGTGCTAAACTATTAATAATGTCTCACTATGTATGTGTATATGTTTTCATATCAATGTATATATGTCTTTGTGTTTCTGTGTAAGTGTGTACTTGCTTCATACTAATCATTGAAGAATAATAAAACAGCAGGTGGGATTAAAATTTTTTTTTTTTGATCAATTAAGAAAAAAAACTAGATTGGTCTGTTGAGATGGTTTACTGACACCAGGTGATAATTGGATATTAGGGGTAGGTACAAAGAATAGGCAGAATGACACGATTTCTATGTCTAGTCACTTTTGATTAGTTTACTTTAATTACTTCTTTTCTTCATTCATTATTGATCGGCTAAACTGTACTTGATGTTAATCATGTGGTGGAGTTTCTTTACATTTTATGAGTGTTGGTTAAGTATATATTGTGGGGAATATGGTTTCATTTAGCATTCTTCCATGAGGAGTCTTCCTTTGCCAAAATTGTTGAAATAATACTGATGTAATGTAATAAATATAATGTCATCATTATATAATAACTACAATACCCATGTCAACAAAAATGCAGACAATTTTATTAATGATAGAAAAATGGGGCATCGATACAACGGGAAACCATTAATAAATATGCATTCATAAATTTGTCATTTCAAAGAGATCATGGCGTTTCAGTTGACAGGCATTTTTTTGGCTACACTGCATGGAAAAGGGGAGGATGATTGGATGGAGTGGGTGGTGATGTGAAAAAATGCTGCCTGGTGGAAAACCTTGCGAGTAAAGTTAATTGTTACAAATCCAGACAAATTTGTTGCTGTTGCAGAAAGGAAGTTTCCATCATTTGTTATTGTTCATGAGAGCAAATTAGAACCAACACAAACTTTTCAAAGGAAAGAATGGCAATCCATTCAAGACCATTACAAGGAACAAAACACTTTCACTACGTTGAAGTAGTAAATGAAACTATTGTTGGGAATTCATTGTCACCTGCCTGTTCATGTCATATACAAACAGTTCAAAACAGTGGCCTCAAACAAGTATACAGTACATTCTATCTAGTAAAGTACACATTTCAATGTGAAAAAGGTGGTACCAAAGTACTACCAGTGATGTGTGAAAAAAAAATTATCTGGAAAAGCATCACTTTGTATTTTTCAAAAGAAATATCAAATGGAAATATTTACCTCATTGACAACATGGACAAATCACGGATACATGAAGATCAAATAGTTGAACTTTTGCTTGCCCTGATATGACACGTCATAGAAAGTTCAAGTTTGACAAGGAACTTTAGACTAAAATAATACTATGAATTAAATTTGATAACTTTATTTTGCTTTTGCTTAATTTTGGTATTAAGTTAAATCAAATTTGTCATGATTAACATTCTTTGTGGCATTTTCATGTAAACCTGACAAGTTTACAGAATATTTATCTGAGTATCAAAGTACCTTTCATACTTTTTGTGCAGTGTCACATCTGGAACACTATGTCATGAGGAATTATGACCAACAACAGCAGCTCAAATTACATTTTGAGTTTGTGTACTTGCACAATTTCATTGTTACAAATGTAGCAATTGTTTTCAATTCAAACCTGTGTCTGAAGAACAATATTCTCAGAAATATGGGAAGCTGACATCAGGCTGAAAGACACTAAGAGGTAGTCTTAGGTCCCTGTGTCCAATAATTTTTAGTGTTTCTTCGCTTAGAAAGAATCGAGGTAACTGCACTTGATGTTGGGAAGGTTAATAAACTACATCCTGACATTGTTCCACAGTGCAGGGTAGCAGTAAGAAATGTCCTTTTGCAATCAAAAATCATGATATGATTTTTAGAACTTTGGCCTCAGCACAATATCATTTTAAAGTGAAACTGGTATTGCAAGCAAAAATAAATTTCCTAAAATCTATGTCATGTCCCTGTGCTGCTCATGCAGGTGTGAACAATACACTTGGAATGTCCTCTTCTTGTCTGCACTTTTCCTTCTCCAGTTCAGAGAAGCTTAGAAACTGGAAGAACAGCTTGTGTTGTGTTTGAACAACTGTAATTTGGACAGAAATGTGGAGAGAGCTGATTTTAATTTGATAAGGTTTAACCTTATTCCTTTATAGTTGCAAATTAACTTCATTGCCAGTATGGCAGAATATATTTCATCACAGCTAGTGAAGATATGTGACCCACCTCAGCACCAGTAACATACTGAGTGAAACAGTGAAAACTCCCAGTTGTTTCAGATAACAGCACGAAAGGCCTCAAATTTGAAGGGAAAATGAAAGAGAGAGTAACATACACCAACAGAGAAAACCAACAATCTTTGTTGCTAATTTATGCCTTCTGCATTTGTTCTTCTCTGCTTTTTTTAGTCATAGGTTTTACAGCCAGATGCCCTTCTAATCATTAACAACTTTATAGTATAGACTGGGTGTATTTTGTTGTCACCAGCACAAGAGAGAGGTCATCAACAGCCGATCTCTAAAGAGTATTCTCTATCCAGTAACAATTCTTATATCTTTTAATCCAGAAATACTGAGTGTAGCATATATCTTTACCCATTATTCCTTTTATCATAAAATAAAGTTTTAAGTTTTGGTTAATGGAAGTTATATTCATTGACAATATTCTACATACATTTACAATTCAAAATGACCATCCTTTGCTTTCAATATAACCCTTATTCTTTTCTCAACTAAAGAGCATGACATTATGTTTAAATAATGGGGCAAATGTATATGCCATGCCCAGTACTATTTTCCCATGTGGTTTCCTCTGCTGCCTTCGTTTTTTAGACATGACCTGGCTGTCTATTTTTTTCAAAGTTAAAATGGGACTACTTCTTT
This sequence comes from Octopus bimaculoides, assembly GCF_046866305.1. Classification (NCBI taxonomy): domain Eukaryota; kingdom Metazoa; phylum Mollusca; class Cephalopoda; order Octopoda; family Octopodidae; genus Octopus; species Octopus bimaculoides. The sequence continues at coordinate 10,887,330 of NC_142953.1, forward strand.
GTTGGAAACGTGATGGTATCATCTGATGTTCTTGATGGTTCTCAGGGTTCTGCTGTCAAAGCCATCAATCCTTTTTGTCAGCGTCTTCAATAGGGATTCCACAGAGGAGAACTGAGAGGACCGATGCATTGCATCTCCTACCAGGGCTTTACTTTCAGATGGCTGGACATGACTGGAGATCTCCAGAGGCTTGACATCACCTTGGAGGATGCAGAGGGGCTGGCACAGGACTGCTAGCGATGGAGAGCACTGGTGGACTTGGTTGGTTCTACACATAATGACGCCTTTGGGACTACTAACTTGGAATGATCCCAAGAGTACAAAACCAAGCCAAGCCAAGCTAAATGAGACTACATTATCCAAGGTATTCAATTCTTTCTTTTAAGATTGTAGGATGCAGTTTTACAGAAATTTGGCTGCTGTTTCTTATTGGACAAGTGACTATATATGCAGGTAGCTGTAAAGCAAACTGAACCACATTGCCATTCACATATCAAGACCACAAAACTAACTACTGAAAACATATCTTATAGTCTTTAAAGAATAACATTTTTAAGAGAGAGAAAGAGAAATTGTAATATTCATGCTTAACTCCGGGTGGGACTTCAAAATGATCATTCAGACATACCCACGATCTAAAGCAGAGATTCTCAACCATTTTTTTTATCGAGGTACCCCTTTGATTACTCTTTTACTTGTTTCAATCATTTGACTGTGGCCATGCTGGAGCACCGTCTTTAGTCAACCAAATCGACCCCAGGACTTATTCTTTGTAAGCCTAGTACTTATTCTATCGGTCCTTTTGCCAAACCATTAAGTTACGAGGACGTAAACACACCAGCATCGGTTGTCAAGCGATGTTGGGGGGACAAACACAGACACACAAACATATACATACACATACATACATATGACGGGCTTCTTTCAGTTTCCGTCTACCAAATCCACTCACAAGGCTTTGGTCGGCCCGAGACTATAGTAGAAGACACTTGCCCAAGGTACCACGCAGTGGGACTGAACCCTGGACCATGTGGTTGATAAGCAAGCTACTTACCACACAGCCACTCCTACGCCTATTCTATTCTGGTGGACCCCAATAGCTATTTGATGTTTAAAAACTAGTTTTATAGAAATTTCTTTCAAAATTCCTATTTAGTTTTTCACACATTAACTTGTGTAGGTTGAACTATGTAAAATGTTAGAGAAAGAAACTTAGCTGTTTTTTGCAATACATACCAATACATACATCTAAAGCAAAATTTTTTCAGGGGCCCTTAAAATACTACTGTGGATCCCCTATTTACTATTTTATTGCATGGACCCCCCCAAAATATTATCTGAACCCTCAGGGGCCGTATGGACTCCGGTTGAGAACCACTGATCTAAAGTATGACTTGTATTTCTTTCTTCAGGCAATGTACCAAACTACATTATCCAATGTTTGTTTCTTTTTTTTTTTATGATAAGAGACTGTGGTGCAAGAGAAACTTTGCTGCTATGTCTAGCAGGTCAGACGACCACTTGAGACTTCTAAATCTCCTCCAAATCATACGCTACTGTTTTTCTCAGTAAATTGGATGGTATACCCCGACAATGTTTTGGAGAGAAAAACAACAGCACGGTCACAACAGGAATGCCTTTGATGACAGATTTGCACTGTCGAACAGGAATAAACAACACGACGGGGTCCCCCCCCCCCCACATTATTAATAATAAATGACAGAGAAGCCATGATAATAGGTGTGCTTGTGTGTAGCTTACAGAGATAAACCGGAAATGATATTTCCACTCAAACAGATAATATACACACCCACATTCACAAGTAAACAAGCAATATGCATATATTATCATTACAATTATTATTTGCTTTGCGGTATTTTCTTCCGGCACTTTACGTTCTGAGTTCAAATCCAGCCAGGGTCAACTTGCCTTTCCTACCTTCAAGAGCCGATAAAATTAAAGTACCAGTCAAGTACTGAAGTCAGTAGCATCAAGTAACCCCTCCCTTCAAAATTGCTGCCCTAGCGTCTAGATTAGAAACCATTGTTATTAACATTATCTACTTGCTACGAATATTTCAGAAATTATCGATGCGTGTATGAATATGTGTTTATCACACACACACACACACACACATATATATATATATATATAATGTAACACAGTGTTATACATCCTTAGTCGGACATAAAATGGCTTGATTTTTTAAATTTTTTTATAGAAAGGTGTGTATTCGGTGTAAATGACTAAGCTAAAACAAATCATCATCAGAAGAAGATGATGGCAATATTAATTTAAATATGGTTTGAAATAGCATTTAAAAGTTGTAGGGGGGTTTAGTTGTGGGACTTCGTGTGCGTGTGTGTGTACACACACACACAGTTTTAAAAAACTCGACTACAACCAGTTCTTACGGTAAACATATTTCAATCTTAAACACAAATCTATGTACATTAAACGTCCCCATTCACCAGCACATAAGTATATATGTATCAGTTAATGGAAACGCGTGCGTGTGTATATATGTATGTGTGTATATATATATATATATATATATATATATATATATATATATATATATATATATATACACACACACAAGCATGTGTTTTATAATTTGAATGTGTGTGTGGAAGGACAGTGATCGCTGTCATTATGTGAATGTGTACTACACATAATATAGATGTATTGTATGACTGAATACATACTTATTACTACAGAAAACAATTTTAAACTGATCGCTTTATTCTGATATAAGTATAACTACAGATATATACATATATATATATGTGTGTGTGTGTGTGTGTGTGTGTACATGTATATATACATACGTGTATATATACGTGTGAGTGTGTATGTATATCAGGCTAAAAACAAAAGTTGAGAGAACGAGGTGAGAACATATATATATATATATATAAATAAATGTATCTATTATGTATGTATAAAAAGAGGACAAAGAAGCGAACTATGTTGAGAAGATAGGACTGGTTGAGTTATGCTTTAAATCGGGGTCCCATATACATGTTGCTATCATTATAAATTGATCCCTCTAAAACAGTGATGATTGTAAAAGGAAAAGAGGAGCAAAAATATTGAAGCGAGAACCTACTTCATACATACATACATATATATATATATATATATATATATATATATATATATATATATATATATATATATACACACACACACCTCCATACAATATAGGTGTATATGAATGAATATAGAAAATGATTTTAACTAAATGTCTTCATTATACGGATTGACTAAAAAACAAATGTCATTAAAGTTAGGAAGACAGTGCTGACTGAACCGATATAAATAAATGTATTATGTATAAAAAAGACGGACAAGGAAACGAAATAGGTTGTTGAGAAGCTGGGACTGGTTGAGTTTATGCATTAAATCGGGGACCCATATACATGTTGATATCATTATAAATCGATCCCTCTAAAATAACGATCATTATAAAAGCAAACTAGGAGCGAAAATATCGAAATGAGATACTGGAAATATAGATACATGTATGTATGTATGTACGTGTGTGTGTGGTGTGAGAATACTTATGTGTTTGTAATTATATATAATGTGAGGTAGAGTCTAGCTACATAAAAGACAGTAAACTAGAAAAATATATTTCAACATAATCGTTCTGTATGGTTTGATTTCAAGATTAACTTGTTTGTTTTGCCAACTTATTTACCCTAAATACATATTTACTTGGTTCAACTACATCTGTTACAATTATTTGTAGTATTAAACTTTAAAAAAAAATCATTATTGGTCGTATATGATAAAACAAAATGTCAAGGCACTGTAAATTGACCCACCATATAGTGTATACATATAGATATATTATATATCACACACATCAATATTTTCAGATATAGATGTGTGTGTGCGCGCATTATACACACACAATGATATACCATATCTATCATTTCAAAATAGAGAAAGTCACAGTATCTCAAAATAATTGGACTATTTAAAATTTTCATAAAGCTAATAGAGCATAGTAGGATATACACACATTCAAAAGAATATATATTATTAATAATATAAAGATCTATAGTTGTATGTGTGTGTGTGTGTGTATGTATGAGGTGTGTTTATGAATGGCTTTTACGGACACTTGCACTCGACTAAACGAACGATGGCTATTCTATATAATACTATTCTTCAATACAGATTGATCGCCGAATGTCAACGGATGTTTTATATATGTGTGTGTGTGTGTGTGTATGATTAAGGAATCAAAAGTCAACAGTAAGAAGAATAAAAGACTCACCCTTTTCTTTCCAACCAAAAAATAATAAAAAATTGTATAGTCGCCAAAATCACCCCCAAACAACAACAAAAAAACTGAAATCTTTCAACAAATTAATAAATTAACCTTAATTGTAGTAGCAGTTGTTGTTAGAATGTAAATGATGATATTGTTTTTTTTCTTCTCCTGTTTGTTTTGGTGTTATTTAAGAGGAAAGAAGAAGAAGAAGCGGGCATTGGAAGTTTCTGACAATATCCATCAGGTTCAGCTTCGGTTCATTCGAGCAGAGGTAGAGTTCGAGTTGAGTTCCAGTCCGATTTTGAGTTTCATTCACTTCTCTCAGCTTCGACTGGAAAGAAGCAAACAACGGTCAGAGTTTTTTCGGGGGGGATTTTTTTTCGGATATCATAAAAATATATATACGTATATATGTTAGATATTTTTTAAAATAAAGATTAGAGATATTCAAGAAATCGATTAAATTTTTTGAAAATAGATACTTTCGTTCGATTAGTCGATCGTTTCAAAAAAAAAAAAAAAAGATTTGTTATGTTTTGTTTCGAATAAAAAAAAAATTCCGCCTCGTTTGTTCGAATGTGTATGCGTGTTAAAATAATTGAATGAATGTGTCCATGTATCTGAGTGGAGGGGTAGGTTCCATGCTTCTCTCCCCTTGCTAGAGAGAGAGAGAGACAGACAGACAGATACAGAGAGAGAGAGACAGATAGATAGATAGATAGGGACAGCCAAACAGAGACAAGGAAAGAAAGAAAGAAGTCAAGAAAGAAAAAGATCTGCCTTTCTTGCTCTAACTGTACTCTATCGCAATCTTTTCTCTCCTCTCTCAAACATAACTCTTTGTCTGGTTATTAATTATATTAACTTCACATCACTCCTTGATTTCCCCTTTTTATTCCCCCCCCCCTTTCATATCTCATCTGTCGGTCTCTTTGTTTCGAACTTTCTGCTGTTTCTATCTTTACTTATCTTACGTCTCCGTTTCTCTTCTCCGTTCCCATTCACCTTTTACATTTTCCCTTCCCGCCCCCTCTTACTGTCCTCTTGTCACCTCCAAAGTTATTGCCTATCGTGTTCCCTTTCCTAATCTTCCTTATGTGTCACTTCTATTTTTTACTTTTCCTATCCCTCTTTAATTCAATTCGGGAAAAGGATCGGCTCTCATTCCAACTCACTTATTTTTAAACACAAACAAAAAATTCTTAAACAAATATATATTCGACTTTAATCTCAGCTTTTGGGGGGTCGTTTTTCTGAACAGGCCAGTTTTTCCATTTCTCTATTTGTATTAATTTTCGTATTCTCAACGCACCTCTTCTTCCTGTCTCCCACTGTATACTGCTACCACAGTCTTTATATCTACTGTAACCACTCCTCCACACCTTCTTACCTCTTCACTGTTAGTTTGACCTCGGAAGTAGCAAGAATTATCTAACCTTGTGATTGTTTATATCAAGCAGTAAAGACTTACTCGTTTTCTGATTGGTTAAAATTATTAACCATCTATTTCCTATTGCTACTACAATTATTTACTTAAATATTTTTATCACATATTAATTCGGCGATCTTTCAATTTGGGAGAATCGTAAATAATTACCATTTATTTTTTTTATTTTGGTAAGCATATTTTTGGTGCTTTTTAGTTTCCGGGCGTCGCCTCATCAAATGGATCTATCTTATTTGCTTTATCTCCGTTTTATTGACAATTATTCACTTTGGTATGAATTTCATTTTTATTTCTTGCCACTTTTATCCATTACCTGCTTTCATTACTCACTCTGTTGTGTGTGTCCTATGTGAAATTATATGTTTTTTTCACATTAGAAAAGTAACAGCTTGATAAGCTTGTTCGATACTAAAGGTAAGACCACACAACTTAGCGAGTAATGAAACCAGGCTGTAGATAAAAAAAACTGACAGGAAATGAAAGATGAATTCATTCGTCTCTTATTTGTTTCAGTCATTTGACTGCGGCCATGCTGGAGCACCGCCTTTAGTCGAGCAAATCGACCCCGGGACTTATTCTTTGTAAGCCTAGTACTTATTCTATCGCTAAGTTACGGGGACGTAAACACACCAGCATCGGTTGTCAAGCAATGGTGGAGGGACAAACACACATACATATATATATACATATATACGACGGGCTTCTTTCAGTTTCCGTCTAACATTTTAATGTTTAAAAGTATTTGAAAAAATATAATACAACTATTTTCTTTAACTTGTTTCAGTACTTCAAATGTTTATTTATTAATTGTTGATTCGAGCAACTGCTTTGTTCAATTGTTTCGCGAGCAACGGTTTCTGTAAAGTTGACGCCAAACCGTTTCTTGTGAGGGAGAGAAACCAGTTAACGTCTTAAATATATTCTTTTTCATTGGAATATGATACATATATAATACAAAACCAGTTAACTGAATCTTTATCACAGCTGTCAAAAGGGACCCCGTAGACCTAACTTAACTTCACAGCATGATTAAATGCATTACGTACGTTAAAATCCAATTAGTAAAAATCACGAACTTTTGTTGTTGTTGTTGTTAGCAACGAAGTTGTACATGTTGTAATGTATTGAATTACCTCCCTTCCATTGTAAGTTGTTCCATCTTGTAATATTCCATCTTAGAATATTATTAATATATTGTAGAGTTTAGAGAAGGGGTGCGGTCGTTTTAAATCGTTCCCCAGAAAAGATGAAGCAGAATGTTAAGGGTGATAACTCAATAACTTTAGGTATTTAGTGAAGATACCCGGCTTCTGACATCTTTCAACGAATATTATGGCATAAATAAATTATCACGGCAGATTTGCTTTACCGCATCGAGTTACGTCCCTTTACATTCTGAGTGAAAAACTTTTTAAAGTCAACTTCACTTTTCATCAATCTCAAGTTGATAAAAGAAGAACCAGCCCTGTACTAATGTCAATCTTATTTACAGTTTCCTCCCCGCAAATTTTGGAGGCCTTTGCCTTTATCAGAATTCATTATTTATGACATGATCTGTAGTGGAACAAACTAAATATTGCTTTGCAATGTTTAGTTGTCTCCCTTTACATTCTAAGTTTAAAATAAAATAACAAAAATCCTCTGGAAGCAAGTTCTTAATCGCGGTCGATTTTCTTACCCTGTTTATACCCAACAAAATTACTGGCCTAACACCTCAGTTAGAAATTATTATTATTCATAATAATGTTTTTAAAATTATTCACTGAGTTAGTTTATCGTCTTTAAGTAAATTTCTACAAATAGATTTTATTTCTATCAAATCGGTTGGTTTATTTTCCATAACCTATTTATTTTTATCAGTACGCAACAACAGATAACACAATACGCATTTCGAAGCTTCGTCTATAGTTAGAAATATGCAAGGGTCTCTCTCTCTCTCTCTCTCTCTCTCTCTCTCTCTCTCACGCACACAGACACACACACACATCACTCACTGGCACTCCGTCGCTTACGTCGTCGAGGGTTCCAGTTGATCCGATCAACGGAACAGCCTGCTCGTGAAATTAACGTGCAAGTGGCTGAGAACTCCACAGACACATGTACCCTTAACGTAGTTCTCGGGGATATTCAGCGTGTCATAGTGTGACAAGGCTGACCCTTTGAATTACAGGCACAACAGAAACAGGAAGTAAGAGAAAGTTGTGGTGAAAGAGTACAGCAGGGTTCGCCACCATCCCCTGCCGGAGCCTCATGGAGCTTTAGGTGTTTTCGCTCAATAAACACACATAACGCCTGGTCTGGGAATCGAAACCGCGAGTCCGCTGCCCTAACCACTAGGCCATTGCGCCTCCACAAACACACACACACATATGCTCCATCCATCCATCTAAGCCATATACACGGTTGTATTACATTACAGTTGCCTTGGTTTGTTCCTGTGGTCGTGTATACGTATCCCTCAGCTTCTATATCTTCTGATGAATTAGCAGGAGTAATATTTCTTCATTTTTATGAGCATATGTGTGAATGTCAGAGGGTCATTTTTGTATGAAATATTGCTTTCTAATAGTTCTGCAACTACTAGAGAGTCTTTTAAAGCACTAATTCATACTTCATCATAATTGTCGTATCTTATAAGGCTCATCTCAGTATACCATAGCGAGTGTGGACACACACACACACACACACACACACACACACACGAGAGAAAGAAAAGAAAATTAACAGGACACTGGTCATTTCTACCCACCATCCATCAGTACCTTATAGGTGATATGCTGTGTAAACAATTGTCATGCATCATAAGTGCAGATGCCTCTCCTTAGGTACAATTGGATACGTACCAACCCATCTGGAGCAAAGTATGGGTGAACTTGGGATTTTGGGGAGAGAATGCAATCCTTAATTTATAGGAGTGGCTGTGTGGTAAGTAGCTTGCTTACCAACCACATGGTTCTGGGTTCATTCCCACTGCGTGGCACCTTGGGCAAGTGTCTTCTACTATAGCCTCGGGCCGACCAAAGCCTTGTGAGTGGATTTGGTAGACGGAAACTGAAAGAAGCCTGTCGTATATATGTAAATATATATATGTGTTTGTGTGTCTGTTTGTCCCTCCAACATTGCTTGACAACCGATGCTGGTGTGTTTACGTCCCCGTAACTTAGCAGTTCGGCAAAAGAGACCGATAGAATAAGTACTAGGCTTATAAAGAATAAGTCCTGGGGTCGATTTCCTCGACTAAAGGCGGTGCTCCAGCATGGCCACAGTGGTAAAGAAATCTGTTTGTGTCCACAAGTAGCCTATTGTTGGGTGAGCAAAAGTGTGAGTGGCATCCATGCACCAAGTTTTTGGACCTTACCCATCAAATGAAGGGGATAGGTGAAGGTATCATAAGAGCATCCCATTTACTTAGGTCAGTTCCTTAGTGGATTGCTGCAAAACCATGTTCATGAGCTTGTTCAATCAATCTTCGTTGACCTAAACTGGTTAACTGGAATGTGGAGAGTCTGTGAGCCTGAAATTCTTCTCGTTGAAGCATGGAAACCATTCCTCTCCAGTTCTTTCAGAAGTAGCACTTTCACTGTACATAGCACAACTGTCTCAAGTGACTTTGGTAGCTTTGGAGTCTTGACTGAAAGCAAAGAGAAACAGGTGTCAAAAATGTTTTTTTTTTGTTTTTTTTCTACTTGGTACTCCATTGTCATATGTTTGAAAACAGATAAAATTTATTCAAATTTCAAAAATGATAAACAAAAGTTGCAGAGTAAGAACAGAGTTGCAAAAAAAAAAAAAAAAAAAAGCTATAAAACGCTATGATAGAAACAAACAAATTTATGTGACAGTTAAATATTTCTAGGTTGTAATGAGTATGTTTCTTCAAGAAAACTACTTTATGTATGCATGTATATATATATATATATATATATATATATATATATATATATATATTTCAAAAATTTTACAAAAATACAACAAATGGAAAATTTTTTAAAACATAGCAAACATAAAATTGGTAGCTAATCAGTGCAAGTGAAGAACGGGAACTTAGTTATGTCCCTTCCCTTCTTTTACTACTTATCTCCCCCTTAATTTTTATTTACTTTTTTAATCTATCCAAACTGAACAATTACCATATATATATATATATATATATATATATATATATATATATATATATATATATATATATAAAAGGATAAGAGAAATTATAGAAAGAACACTTCTAGGCAATCAATACAAATTCCAAATAATAATTTAAAGGAGACACCCTCCAGTTTCCGCAGTAATGGCTCTATTCATACAACAGAGGGGAGAGAGGACATCTTTGACGGACCGAGCACTCAATTTTGATGTTACTGTATAAAGTGATGAGCCATCTACGGAAGGTCGGGCCAAACCCGGCCGCTGCGAGGACTGCCATCAGATACCGATGGTCAACCCTATCAAACGCTTTAGATTGGTCTAGATGAACTATTGCCTCACCCTTGCCAGGAATTCTACTAACCCTCTCTAAGGTACAGCGAATAAGATGGAGATTGTCGTGTATAGATCTGTCGGAGATGACGCAAGTTTGCGCCTCCCCAACAAGTCTATCCACGACCCGTGCCAACCTTTTTGCTAATACTTTGGCCAAAATCTTCAGCTCTGCGTCAAGTAGAATGATGGGCCTAAAATTATCAATTACATCCCCCCGTGTTTGAGTCCTTTCTTAGCAGCACCACAACCCCCCGGCTCACAGACCTAGGAATACTCCCATTCTGCTGCCAATTGGTGTAGACGCAAACCAGTAGGTGCCCAAACAAGTCTGACATACTATATTTAATAAAGTTCGTAGGGGAGACCATCTAGTCCCGGTGACCTGTCCCCGCCGCAGTCCGACAATGCCTCCACCACTTCTGCAGCTGTTATCGGCGCCTCACAGCATTCCACTTCCCGCCCCGAGAGACGCGGCAAGAAAGTCCGTGAGGTCTTCCCTACGCTCTGGCCCACTGCCCCTCCCAAACAGCATGGCGAAATGCTCATGGAAGACCTTTCACATCTCAACTAGTTCGTTTAACGTACGCTCATGTTGATCTGTCAAAGACCCTATTGTGGCATCATTGCCACGCTTGTTTATTCATCCAATCACAGACTGAGTAAAGTTGTAAACTTACAGTATCGTCTGAGCCGACCCTGTGATCAAAACTGTGTGTTTTAAACCAAAGCTAGTACAAACATGCTACAACCTCGATATTCTGCGCGCCCGAATTCCCGTTGCCGAAGGACTTCAAGAAATCGTTCATTCAGTCCTTGTGGGAGACCTACGACATTTTATTGATATTATAACATGTGATGCTAACGCACCCAGATGCACTCAACCATGTTCTTTCAAATTAGCCACTCAAAGGTGAGAAAACGGCAACACCAGGGATTAAGCATCTTTTGGCGTTCTTCAATAAGAACGATTTCCAAAACTCGGCTCCTAGTAAATACAGGAGCAGCATGTAGCGTGTAGCTAGTAAAATTCTTATGCGAACTGTGAAAACCGACGGTGATAGCTTTGCAAGCCTTTAACCACTTTCCTTATTCCCGACTTGCTGTGAGAAATCTATGATTTTAGACCTTAATTTGCGATATCAGTTCAAGTGGATTTTTCTGATTGCGAATCTTCTGTATCCCATTAGTGGTGCCGATTTCTTACATCCCTTCGGTCTTCTTGTAGATTTGAAACACAAGAAACTGATAGACTCTGAAATGGATTTGTCAGTACAGGGTATGAGCATTAAATTGACCTTTACATAAGTACGAATGGTTTTGCTGGTGGTCCCGAAAATTTGGAAATATTCTTGCTGTTATTTCATCGAAGAGAAGTGATGTGCTTATTAGAGATGTAATTAAACAATAATTTTTATCATGAGGTACCCTACCTTCCAATAAATTTTGAACAAATTCTTCAGAGGAATCATCGCTCAAAAAGTTAGGTTCATTCTTGTTATTTGACTTCGCAAATAAGATAATGTGAAGCAAGCTTTTAATTCACCTTTCTTATGTCCTTTGGAATGACAGGCAAAATCCGGAGAAAGTCTCCTAATAGTACAAGGGTAACAGCACCATTCATTAACCTCAGAATTTCTTAAATCTTGTTACCTTCAATTCAGAAATTTCAAAGGCTTTTTGTTCACCATCGTGCATTCATATCAAACTAGCTGGACCCGTGAAAAATTCACGGAAAACATAAAAAATGTATGCATCTGTAAACAGTGTACTGGTACCATGAGAAATATTTGTATATAAGAAAGGCGGTGAACTGGCAGAGTCGTTAACACGCTGGACAAAATGCATAACAGCATTTAATCCGTCTGTACTTTCTGAGTTCAAATTCTGCCGAGGTCATCTCCAACTTTCGAAAGGCGGCAAGCTGGAAGAAACGTTAGCACGCTGGGCGAAATGCTTAGCGGTATTTCGTCTGCCGTTATGTTCTGAGTTCAAATTCCGCCGAGGTCGACTTTGCCTTTCATCCTTTCGGGGTCGATAAATTAAGTACCAGTTACGTACTGGGTCGATGTAATCGACTTAATCCCTTTGTCTGTCCTTGTTTGTCCCCTCTATGTTTAGCCCCTTGTGGGCAATAAAGAAATAAGAAATATTTGTATATTATGACCGGCTGTCTTTATGTTCTGAGTTCAAATTCTGCCGAGATTGACTTTGCTTTTCGTCCTTTCGGAGTCTATAAACTAAGACCCTCCCTACAAAAAATACAGGCCTAGAAAAGTATATTGTGACAGTTACAGAATATAGAGAGTAATATAAAACACCAATGACTTTATAATCCAACCAAAATATCTGTTACACAAACATAAATAGAATCACTATTTAACCTTAAAATACATCGTGCATATTCAAAGAACCTTAATGTACAAATTGAAATGCAAAAGAACGAGAGATAATAAAGGGATTTACGAATGAAAGTTTGGTAATTCCGTTTATTTCCCCCACGTGACACTTATTATTGCAAACATGTTTTAACTAACTTAAACTATACACACACACACACAAATACGTCTCGAGTTGTAGCTGTAATTCAAAGGGGCCAGCCTTGTCATATTCTGTGTGAGGCTGAATCTCCCTGAGAACTACGTTAATGCTATGCATGTCTGTGGAGTACTCAGCCATTTGTGAGTTAATTTTTGTGAGTAATGAAAAGTGAAATTGACATCCAATATTTACTGTGTGTATGTATCCATTTATGAACTTTTCTTTGGATTTATGTATCTACTGTCTCTCTCACTTTCTCTTTCACTTCGTTTGTGTCCCTCTTCTCTCCTGCTTTTGATTTAACAATGTGTATATGTATCTATGTATCTATTTCTCTTGCGATGTGATAAACATTTAAAAACACAAAACGAACACCGTCACCACGCACTTCCTCTCTCTCTTCTTACTTCCTCTCTGTCGCTTTGCCATTTCCTGGAAGTAAGTGTGATGCACACAACAGGTACGTACAAGAACAAAAAGCTTATTAATATTATTGATGACGGTAATAATGAGACAATACCTCTTTAATACCTGTCCCTCCTTGATATTATACAAACTAATGTATCATTGTTAGCTAAGTGCAATGGCAATTTGAAGGTAGAGTGGGCTGTTCTTCCTCTTGGAGGTAAAGTTGGATCTGTACATGAAAAAGAAACAGCCAAAGCTGTTTTTTCTGTTGACACAATTTGGCATATAACAGATTAGTGTAAAGTGTTTTGCCAATTGTTGTAGAAACATCAAAACAAAAAGAAAGAAAATTTCCCCCCTTTGATATACACACATACACACAATCTTTTCGTCTATAGCATTGTGGGTAGCAATTTAGGTTCGACGTCCATAATTACACACATAGGTCATGGCATCCTGTATCCTCTGAAACATATATCTTGGGCTTCCTGTCTGACTTTGTTTTGGCATACATATCGGCATACGGGTGAATCCAAAAAGAATACAAATTTTTAAGGGGTACCCTATCTTCTTCAAGTTCTAGTACACTTTAGCAAATTCTTCAAAAAAATCACCGTCCAAAAAAAAAGGTAACTCTCATATTCTTGTTTCGGCCCATTTTTTGTTACATATACTAAACATAATTATAGGTACTTCATTACGTTCAGGAGCGTTAAACATTCATTTGTCGACATCGATGACAACTAGAAAATCTGTAAGTTAAGTATACCGAAAGCTTCTGGCATTAGAATTCATTTCATGAAATATTTCTCGCAGTTTTGAAATAAAACCTGACGTGTTTGGGCAGCTTTTGTTGCGACATTTTGCTTCGTTTTCTGTGGAGGCTTGTGAAAACCAATTCTGCGAAATTTTGTCTTGGCATAAATCTATTTTAACTAATATTTCTGCTCAAAATGTATGTATGTATGTATGTATATGCATATATCAGACGCCATGATAATCTAAAGTGTAAGTATAAGAGATGGTAAACTCTGCATAAGGAATAGACAACCACCATATATATACATACATACATATATATACATATTTGTACATATGTATATATATGTACATGCATATATGTATATATATATGTGTATATGTATATATATATATATATATATATATATATATATATACGTGTACATATATGTGTATGTATGTATATGTGTGTATATATGTATATGTGTGTGTGTGTATGTATACATGTATATGTATATATATATATATAGCCACTAAACCTTTTTTTAATTTTCTCTCCCTGTTTATTTCTGTGTTCCTTTCTATCAAAGAGCGCCGGCTCGAAATGTAAAAGACTTTCTCACTTCCCGAGCGTCAAACTAATACATCTTTTGTTGTTTACACACCCGTCTTCGTCCATTTTTTTTTTGTAAATTCAAACTATATATATATATATATATATATATGTATGTACATGTATATGAATATATATGTATGTACATGTATATGAATATATATGTATGTACATGTATATGAATATATATGTATGTACATGTATATATATATATATGTACACACACATGAATATATGTATGCATGTATATATGTGTATGTCTATAAATACATGTATATGTATATATGTGTGTGTGTGTGCGTGTGTATAAGTATATGTATATATATATATATATATATATATATATATAATACAAAGAATTTATATATGCATGTATACACACACACACACACACATATATATATATATTCTCTTTATACATACACACGCTAATACACGACCTATGTTATAATCCCCACTCTTGTTTATACAACGAATGGGGCAAAACTAGCCGGTATACAGCACTTACTCGGTATTACCTGTATCTTTGGGTTTGATTGAATCCAATACACTTCTTAACATTATATATATATATATATATATATATATATATATATATATATATATATATATATATATATATATATATGCACTCACACATATCTATCTGTATACAAACGCACATTGTTTTTTTTAAGTTATCGTCTGCTTAGCCGATGAGTGGTTGCGGATATGTGTAAGAGAGAGGGAGAGACAGAGAGAAGGAGTGAGAAAGACTGAGAGATACAGCAAAGAACGAGTGTCAGGTAATGAAAGAAGAGAAACGGGGTGTATGTATGTGCGTAAAAGACATTCGAAAATCAAACTGGAAGTGAGAATAGAGGAACGAGAGGGAGAGAGAAAGAGAGAAAGATTATGACGTAAGGTGGGGGAGGAGCCAGCACCTCGGTAACAGTGTCTTACAAGAAAATGTAAGCAGACAGAGACAGACAAACTGACAGATGGACAGACAGACAGACATACAGATAGGTAGATAGATAGATAGATAGACTGATAGATGGATAGATGGATAGATAGATAGATAGATAGACTGATAGATAGATAGATATATAGATAGATAGATATATAGATATAGATAGATAGATGGATAGATAGATAGATGGATAGATATAGATAGAAAACAGAATGATAGACAAGGAGTACACGATACAATATGTATGTGCATGAATACGTTTGTGTGTATCATACACACATTTTTCGGCAGAATTATATATATACACACATATATATACATATATATGTATGTATATATATATATATATATGTATGTATATATATTTCTGTAGTTCACACGTGTTTACATGCAAACTCACACACATGCATGCGTAAACATCCATCCATTCATGCACACAAATACATACATGCATATATATATATATAGTGAGAAAGAGAGAGAGAGAGAGAAACGAGGAAGTCGAGGAGTAGTTGAACAAAAGGAAGAGAAGTAATGAGTTGAATATAGTGTATATTATAGAGGTGTTAAGTCAGAGAAAAATCAAACGAAGTATAAGTGAAAGAAAGATAGAAAAAGACAGGAAGAAAGATAGGCGAGAAAGAGAAAGCTATTCTAAAAGGAAGAAACCAGAGGCAATCATGAAAGAGAAATACAGAGAAAGAAGGAGATAGTGAAAATAGGGATAGTTATAAAGAAAGAGAGAATTATGCAAGAAGAAATAGTGATATATACGTGTGAGGGTGCGTGGAATGAGAGAATGAGATCGAGAGAGCGAGAGAAAGAGGATAGTGATACATTTGAAGGAAAGAGAGAAAAGTGTGAAAAAGAGAAGAAAAATGGATATATACAAGAAAGTATGATGAAAACTGGGAAGAAAGTATAAAGGCGTGAGAGGGAAAGACAGAGAAGAGATATGGTATTGAAAATTGTGGAACGGAGTGAAGACATGTGGTAGAGAGAAAGAGATAGAGAATAGATGGAAAAAAAAGTAATGTAGAGTGGACATGAATGGGGGAAAGAGAGAAGTAGAGAAGAATATACTGGAAAAAAATACAAGAGGAAAGAGAGAGAGAGAGAGAGAGAGAGAGAGATGAAAAGAGAAAGACAAAGACAGAGAGAGAGAGAGAGAGAGAGACAGAGATGAAAAGAGAAAGACAGAGAGAGAGAGAGAGAGAGAGAGAGAGGGAGAGAGAGGGAGAGAGAGACAGAGATGAAAAGAGAAAGACAGAAAGAGAGAGATGAAAAGAGAAAAACATTGAGATAGAAAGATAAAATGTGAGAGGAAAGGTATAATTGATAAACTGGAAGAAGTATGATAGAGAGAAGGAGAGAGAGAGAGAGAATGAAAGTGAGAGAATGAAAGTGAGAGAAGGAGCTCGTAAGGGATTTAAAAACTGAAATAAAAAGAGGAAGAACTAGGCATAAATTTATATATTGATAGAAAGAGAAAGTAAGAGTGAAATAGAGAGAGAGGAGAAGAAAATACGGGCTCGTGGAAAATTCGGAAAAAAGAGGAAAAGAAAGAAAGCGGAATAAATTGAAAGTGAAAGAAAATGAGTTAAGTGGAGAGATGAAATATAAATAGGTAAATATAAAGAGGGACAGAGAGAGAGAGAGAGAAATAATGATAGGTAGATGGATAAAGAGAGAGAGAGAGAGAAATAAATATAGGTAGATGGATAAAGAGAGAAAAATAATGATAGATAAATGGATATAGAGAGAGAAGAGAAATAGATAGATGGATAGAGAAACAAATGTGATCAACACGCAGAGTGAGAGAAAGAAAGAGAGAGAGAGAGCGTAAATAAAGAACGATGGATAAAGAGAGAGAGAGCGAAAATAAAGAACGATGGATAAAGAGAGAGAGAGAGAGAGACAAATAATGATAGATAGATACTTAGAGAGCGAGAGAGGTAAATAAAGAGAACTAGATAGGTAGAGAGAGTGAAACGTAAACCAAAACATTTATTATCTTTGGTGCTGACTTGATTTCCCCTTCTCATCCGCCATTGGTATATCATGGCGGTAGTTGTGGTGTGTACACGCTGAAAGCTCTACGAATTCGTTGATTTTTAACTATTCTAATCACTACCAAACGTTTATTCAAGTGAACTGGCAATGAGCGGGACACCTCAAGGTAATGTTTTATTAAAATATTTGGTCAAAAACCACACGCATCAGAGATTTTATTCTTAAAACATGATCGTAAGGTAGAGCGAAAATAAAAAAATAAGGTTCGGTTCTTGGGAAAAGTGAGAGTAACAGACTGTGAGAGAGAGAGAGAGAGAGAGGGTGATAGATAGACGGACAGAGAGAGGCTGAGAGAAAGAGAGGGGTGATAGATAGATAGGACAGAGAGAGAGAGAGAGAGAGAGAGAGGGCAAGAGAGGCTGAGAGAAAGTGAGAGATAGAAATAGAAAGAGAGAGAAAGGGAGAGAGAGACTAAATGTAGTGGTTTTGTGTATTTGTGTGTAAAAAAAAAAAAGGAGTTTCTTCGAAAGTGATGCACAATATAATTCTCAACATGATGACATGCACGAGGTGACCGATTTTGTGATTTCCACCTTAGCATTCATATATTTACATACAAATGTGCTGTACACACACACGCGCTGGTAACGTATGTACATTACATACACACATCCGCGTGCGCACACATCCGCTCATCTATTTACTTGTATGTATGATGTATGTATGTATATACTATATACACACAGGCCTTCCCAACTTATCTACACACATTTGTGTATAGTCTGTGCTAAGGCAAACACACACACAAAACATAGTATGCTTACATGTGTTTGGATTCTTAAACACGCACCAAACATATACGTATGGGCCAAAAAGCAAGCTTGTGTCGCTCAACATGCTAGAAAAAGCAACTAAATCTCCATTAAATCATACCCCCTTCGTTTTAAACAAGGACGCAGTTTCAGAGATGACCTAGGGTTAAATAACTAGAACAACATTATATGTATGTGATTACATGTGTTTGGTTTCTTAAACACGCACCAAACTATTTCTAGCAAGCATGCTATTTCAACATGCTAGAAATAGTAGCCAAATCTTCATTAAATCATACCCCCCTTGTTTTAAATAAGGACGCAGTTTCAGAGATGACCCAGGGTTAAATAACGAGAGCAACATTATATGTATGTGATACATCCGCTAAAGGTATACGAAACATATAGACATGCATATGTATGGTTTCTTAAATATATATATATATATATATATATATACACACAGCAGATATATGAAGCATATAAAACGTATTTGGATTTATATATACATACACCAAATGTATTAAATGTATAGATATAAATATACGCACCAAACATGAACATACATGTAAATAGATTCTTTATACGTACTCTGAACATACATGTAGTACACACGTCTGGATTCTTATATAGACACATCAAATATATACACCAAATGTATATATACCTGTCTAAGGATTCACGCACTCATATACACACAAACACGTGTGTATTAGTTCTTAAAAGCACACATGTACACTATATACACATGTGTAAAGATTTTATATCCGAATACATTATGCATGCACACCAAACACATACATGTGTATAGGATTTTCCACTCACCAAGCATATATATACATACATGCGTATGGATTCTTCTGTATACACGCCACTTTATACGTGCATGTATACGGATACTTATAAATAAATACACATCGAAGCTATATAATGTGTATGGATTTTTAAATACACCAAACACACACACACACACACACACACACACACACATTACAAATATATTTGATCGGTAGATGATGTTAGGAAATGACTCGAGTGTTAGTTAATAAGGTCCATGCAATCAGCTCGTCTTTTGACTCGTTTTATAACTTCTGCCGATTAAAATGAATGAATTAATCAATCATATATATATATATATATATATATATATATATATATATATATACGCACACACATACATACACGTGCATTGGTTCTTATATACATATACCAAACATAAACATATGTATGGATTCTTAAATAAACTCGTCAATCACAAATACATACACCTGCATGGATTCGTCTATCCCTATGTATATATATATATATATATATATATATATATATATATATATATATATATATATTGTTGTACTCGGGGATGGTCATATTGCCAGTTTAGACAATAAAAACACACGCACTGTATATTTGGTGTTAATTTGCTTCAGCTTTATATTACATTTACATTACATTAATCCTATTTCGGCCAGAGTTTAGTATATATATATATATATATATATATATATACTCAAACCAAACACGTGTATGGATTCTTGTATACACACCCATCTATATGTATGTATGTATTCTTATATGCATACACACACAACATATATACATATATACATTCATCTATGAATTCTGCAAAACACCAAACATATACAAAGCATATATGTACGTGGTCGCAATAGCACCAAATTTCCCTCGCATCTGATTCGCGATGTATGAGATAAGGAACGACACATTTGATAATTTATTACCAAATACTCCTGGAAAAACGGGATGGTCGTGGTTAGAATGCTTTACTGTTGTTATTATTATTAGCTTTATTGTTATTATTGTACATCTGCTCATTCAAGAATGACTTGGTGTTAACATATAACTATGAATTCGTAAATGCAAACACTAAACATGTCGGAATTTTTAAACACGCACACAACCATTTGTGTGTGTGTATATGTATGTGTCTATCTATCTATCTACCTACCTACCTATCTATCTATCTATCTATCTATCTATCTATCTATCTATCTATCTATCTATCTATCTATCTGTCTGTCTGTTTATGTATGTATCTATCTATATATACACACACACATACAACATAGGCACATGTATAGAAACACTCTTCCTTTTATATACGATGTATTATGCCTGTGCTCTCCAGTTGCAAACTAATACATCCACCCTCCGTAAATTACGTAAATATGTTACCGTGTGGGGGTACACACGCACGTACTATATATATATATATATATATATATATATATATATATATATATATATATATATAGATAGATAGATAAATAATTATTTGTGAGTGTATGTGTATATGTATGTACATGTTTGTAGGAAAGAGGTACACAACTGTAAAAATCCGGGGTGAAATGAACTTCATACAAAGGATGTAGAGTTGGCTATGTTATTCTAAGCTAAAATTAACATAGATCGCTACAATGAATTTCATGTTTTACGGATTTTTGAAGCAGTCAGTTTAATAAATGGATGTATTTGTGGTGTCTGTGTGTGTTGTATATTTATGATATATGTATGTGTGTTTTAAGATTCTTCCGAAAGGAATTTCAGCATGTAGCGTGAATTGTAATCTCTCTATAATGTATACAGACACATGCACATATGTATGTATGTATGTATGTATGCGTGTATGTATGTTATCAATCAGTTTCATTTCTGTATTTCTTGTCCATAGAGAAAGAGCCGGACTCTATGTATGTATGTATGTATGTACGCGTGTATGTATGTATGTATGTATGTATGCATGCCAGCCACCGCATCAACGTCATAAAATATATACAGATGTGTTCGCGTGTATATATATACAAACTCTCATCATGATACATTTTAAATTGTGTTGAGGATTTGCACTTACCAGCAGAGATCCTCAGTGTTAGTGCAGCCTAGCTTTTGTAACCATCTTTGAGGTTTCTAGCTGTGTGCTGTTCATGTGTTGGAATGTAATAATTATTTTCTTGATGATATATGTGTAATGATTGTATTTTTGTATTGTTCGAAAGAGACAAGACTAGCGTGACTCCATCGAAGGATGTTTTTGAGGACTCATCATGAAGTCGTTTCAAATTTGGCAATGCTATCTTGGATGCGTGTCGATGGTGCTTGTGTGTAGCCGATTAGGGATCAATGGTTAGTGGTTGCTATCTCTCATCTGTGTGTAATGACAGTGAGTATGTCATTGATGTATAAAGAGCAAGACAGTGGTGGTGGCGGTGGTGGGCAAAACAAAATCCTAGAATACACCCTGTTTGACACAGTGATTGAACAGAGATTTACACTCCAGACCTGATTGAAAACCTTGTTTATGTTAAGGGCAACAACACTTGTTTTCACGAAATTTCTCAATGATGAGGTTGCGATGGCGAGTGACACAGTCTGCATCCAGTCCAGTGGTTTTTGATTTCTAAGAAGGGAAAGAAATTCATGGTGATGGAAAAGGTTGTTTTTAATAATGACCGCTTTCATCACCTTCAGAAGGGTTGCTTCTTTGAGAATAGGACATTGTATAATTGTTTTCAAAGATCAGGCTAAATCTTTTATCTTTTACTTGTTTCAGTCATTTGACTGCGGCCATGCCTTTCAGTCGAACAAATCGACCCGGCGATGTATTTTTAAAGTATAGTCGTTATTCTATCGTTCACTTGTACCGAACCGCTAGGTTACGGGGGACGTAAACAACACCAGTTGTCAAGCGGTGGGGGGGGGGGGGATAAACACAGACATAAAGACACGCACACACGACAGGCTTCTTTCAGTTTCCGTTTGCCAAATCCACTCGGTCTTAAGTCGGTCCGAGGTTATAGTAAAAGACACTTGCCCAAGTATCATGCAGTGGGACTGAACCCGGAACCATGTGGTTGGGATAGCAAACTTCTTACCAGACAGCCATGCCTCTGTGTAATAGAAGATTGATTGAAGAATTTGCTGAGTATAGGGTCTAGCTTGTGGGTGCATGTTTGGAAGTTTATGGCCGGTACATTTTCAGTGGTTTTGTTGGTTTGAAGTGACTGGAATGAAGTATTTTGAATTTGGCTTCTATGTGTGCATGGTGTTTGAGCCTAATTAAGTAGAAAGGGATAGTTTTGGGGGTGATTTACCTAGTGTGTAAAGTATGAAGCTGAAGTTAAGTGGGAATGAAATATGGAGGCTTTCTCTGCGGGAGAACTGCTTTTAGGACCATTACAGTTGAAAAGTGTAGGGTAGATGGATTTTACAAAGTTGGTAGTGATCTTTTGGCAAAGGACTAGAAGGGTTAGTTGCAGTTTTGGAGGCAAGAGAGCTTATATGATTTATGGAGGAATTGGGTCTTGTAATGAGTTGCGATGCTTCTCCAAACATTGTAGGCTACATTCTTTGCATGACTGCTGTTGCATGTTTACAAATGAAGTACATAGGAGGATTTAGGGTTGCAAGTTTTTGTTGTGTGAGATGTGGAGGGACATGCTAAACAGGATGGTTTCAATCACTTACCTATCTGTTTCTAGTGGGTTAGGGGTGTAGCACATGCCATGGAGACGATGTGTGAGTGTTCAGTTTTTGCTGAATGACCTGCACAAATGATTTGTTTATAGTGATCAAATGTATGTGCAGTACATTAGCTCACTCCTTCCATTAATTCAACGTTGCCTGTAAAGGTGTGGAGGTGCAATGGCCCAGTGGTTAGGGCAGCGGACTCGCGGTCGTAGGATCATGGTTTCGATTCCCAGACTGGGCGTTGTGAGTGTTTATTGAGCGAAAACACCTAAAGCTCCACGAGGCTCCGGCAGGGGGTGGTGGGGATCCCTGCTGTACTCTTTCACCACAACTTTCTCTCACCCTTTCTTCCTGTTTCTGTTATACCTGTATTTCAAAGGGCCAGCCTCGTCACACTCTGTGTCACGCTGAATCTCCCCCGAGAACTACGTTAAGGGTACACGTGTCTGTGCAGTGCTCAGCCACTTGCACGTTAATTTCACGAACAGGCTGTTCCGTTGATCGGATCGACTGGAACCCTCGACGTCGTAAGTGACGGAGTGCCTGTAAAGGTGCATGGTGTACCATATGTCAGGTGTCGAAGTGATCACACAGCAACTTGAGATGAAGTGTTTTGCTCAAGAACACAACACACCACTCGGTGTAGGAACTGAAACTACGCTCTCGCAATCGTGAGTGCAACACCCTAACAACTGCTAGGCCATAGCATAGAACAAGTAGAACTCCAAATAGTTAGCTAAGCTGAGGTAGAGGGGAATTGTGTAGTATGTTGGTGTGTGGTGGTTAGTTGTGATAAGGTAGTAGTTGGATGATCTGATAATTGCAGAGATGATGTTGATTTAGTAGAGGCTGAGTTTCAAGATGAGAAGAACTGGAATTGTATAATGGACGGGACTAGCTGATGCAGAGAGTTGAAGATCGTGAAAGATTTTGCAGGGAAGATGATGGAGATATGAAGTAGGTGGGCCTTATACCACTGGTACATGGATAAGGGTGACAGGAAAATAAGTGATAAGAGTATGAGAGGTCAATGTGTAAGACAGGCACTGCTAGCAGACTAAGAAATGTAAATGTATACCTTTTTACCTTTTATTTGTTTCAGTCATTAGACTGCGGCCATGCTGGGGCACCGCCTTGAAGAATTTTAGTCAAACAAATTGACCCCATTGCTTATTTTTTAAGCCTGGTACATATTCTGTTGGTTCTTTTGCTGGACTGTTAAGGGGATGTAAATGCATCAACACCAGTTGTCAAGCAGTGGTAGGGGACAAATGGACACAAAGATACACACACACGCCTATATATGATGGGCTTCTTTCAGTTTCTGTCTACCATATCCACTCACAATGTTTTGGTTGGCCCAAAATATAGTAGAAGACACTTGTGCAAGGTGCCACACAGTGGGACTGAACCTGGAACTATGTGGTTGGGAAGCAAACTTCTTACCACGCAGCCACGCCTGCATCTATGTATGTGTGCATGTGTATATATAATATGGGTGCAGGTATAATGTGTGGAGAGAGAGAGGGAGAGAAGGTGATAGGTGGAGAGATAGACGGAGGAAGGGAGGCAGTCAATTATAAACATATTTTGGAAGAAATTAAATCATGTCATATTTGAAAAGTTATTTGAAAAAAAATGAAGATTGTGTCATAAAAATGAGAATCACCAATTCAAAAGGTATTTAAGCAGTTCAAAGTGTAAAACAATGTTTTATATTTGTCCCTATAAAACAAAGTTCATATCAAATGTAAACTGAGAAATATGTTTGCATGAGGTAAAGTGATATATATATGTGTGTGTGTGTGTGTGTGTGTGTGTACATATATATATATATATATATATATATATATATATATATGAATATATATGTATACACACACACGCAGCTTTGGAACCATGTGGTTTGGGGCTTGCATGAACACTGGCAGCTGGTGTTTTATTCAACAGCTGTGAGTTAACCAATACCTTTCGAGTGAGATTGAGATTGCTAGGCAGAAACTAAAGAAGCCTGTTGTATGTATTTCTTTTATTCTTTTATTTGTTTCAGTCATTTGACTGCGGCCATGCTGGAGCACCGCCTTTAGCCGAGCAAATTGACCTGAGGACTTATTCTTTGTAAGCCTAGTACTTATTCTATCGGTCTCTTTTGCCGAACTGGTAAGTTACAGGGGCGTAAACACACCACCATCGATTGTCAAGCGATATTAGGGGTGGGGTCAAACACACACATACAACAGGCTTCTTTCAGTTTCCATCTACCAAATCCACTCACAAGGCTTTGGTCGGGCCAAGGCTATAGTAGAAGACACTTGCCCAAAGTGCCATGCTGTGGGACTGAACCCAGAACCATATTGATGGTAAGCAAGCAAGCTACTTACCACACAGCCACTCTTGCGCCTATTATTTTTTTGTTGATTTTTTAATGTCAAATAAACATTTGTATATATTTGTTTATATGTATGTATGTGTGTGTTTGTGTGAATATGTTTATATTTACCCTCATCTTCGTGTGTATTCTCTGACTGGAAGCAACAGCCTTGCTGTCAAAATTCTGCCCGAAGTCAACTTTAAAAATATATCTGGACTTCTTGACATGTTATGTGATCTTTGTAAACGCAAGAGTGACTGCGTGGTAAGTAGCTTGCTTCCCAGCCACATGGTTCTGGGTTCAGTCCCACTGCGTGGCACCTTGGGCAAGTGTCTTCTACTATAGCCTTGGGCCGACCAAAGCCTTGTGAGTGGATTTAGTAGATGGAAACTGAAACAAGCCTGTCGTATATATGTATATATATATATGTATATATATGTTTAGGTATGCATATATATATATATATATATATATATATATATATACACATACATACATATGCACACGCGTTTATACTTGTGTGTTAATATATAAATGTTTGTATATATATATTTATATATATATATAATCTGAAGTGTACAGTATTATATATCCATCACGGCTGATTTTACCAATCAGTTTCTCACTAGGGGTATAATGGAGTGTTAGGTAACCTTATGCTCATCAGAGGTAGCTGGGCAACTGTGTCTGTGTATATATCATCATCATCATCATCATCATTTAACACCCATTTTCTATGCTGGCATGGGTTATACAGTTTGACTGGGATTCTGTTTTGGCCTGGTTTATACAGTTGGATGTCCTTCCTAATGCCAACTACTCCACTGAGTGTACCAGGTGTCTTTTACCATGTCGCTGGCACAAGTGCCTTTTGCATGTCACAATATATATATATATATATATAATAATATTAGGGACAAAATCCAAAATTACAGGTAAAAACTCAATTAAAATCAATTTATAAAAAATTAAAATTAAATTGAGCTTTATAGATAAAATATATTTATTGTGCTTTTAATTGTTAATTTTTCTATATGTGATAGTGGATTTTCATCGATGAGTTCTTGAAACTTGGTTATTTTCCCTAAAACTATATATTATATATATATATATATATATATATATATACACACACAGGGTGTAACAGGTAAATTGGGACCATTCAAATAGCTTTAATATAATTGGTATGACTCGGAAAAATCAAACAGTGCAAATTTTATGTTTATGCCAATTTATTGTGGAGTGTTTAGCACTTATTTCAGTTCAAAGTGACTGTCATTTGCTTTCTTTACCAGTTTAAGCCATTTATGAAATGATGCCACATGCGTTAACTATTTCTTCCTTTTTCATTTTACTGAATGCTTGCTTGATTGATTCCTTCAGTGAAGACACACAGTTGTGAGAAGTTGTGTTGGATGTTGCTTCAGTTTGCCCCGTAGCCTAAACACACACACATTTTTAAGTCTAGTGAACGAGAGGACCAGATATCTTTAGGGACAAACATGGGCAATTCCTTCTTCAAAATTTCTTGTACTCTTTTTGAAGAATGGGCTGGTGCAGAGTCCTGTATAAACATGACTCGACTTGCATCATAATGCTTCCTAATCCAAGGCAACAAAACTTCTAAGATTTTGAGATACTCTGCTGTGTTGATTTTAAGAACTGCTTCAATAAAAGGAGGAACTTGCAACAGTTCCAAAATGGGTAAATGTTCAGCAAATCTCACAGTGTCTGGAGCCTGCTGAACTTTTTGTGTGTTTCATTTTGTGTGTATTTCACCCTTATTTTTAACTGTTTTCCATCTACCCAACTTTTGATTGCTATGGTTTGGTATCCCAGCATAGTTTTTCTATTGCTTATGCCGTCTGATGCTCTGTCATCAAATTTTGCTCAGCTAACTCCTCTGTGGATGACTACCAGTATACTTCACATGTACCACTTGTTTATTTTCCCATGGACAACCTTTATGGATTATTCCTTGAGGATTATCTTTTATGAACCCCCTTTTATAGTCTGTTCCTTATGGATCACCTTTGTGGATTAATTACCTCTTTTGGATTACTTACCTCTTATGGATCACATTTGCGGACTACCTTTAAGGCCCACTTGTTATGGATTACCACCTATTATTAACTTTCATGGATCACCTTTTATGGATTGCCTTTTCTATGGAGACCCTTTGTGGTCCACTTGTGGACTTCACTACCAAAATGGCTGTGTGTAGGCAGCACTACCCACTCTCTTTTTTCCTACTCAATTTTGCTTTAGCTTTGCATTACTCTTGCTTTGCTTTTCCTACTCCTGTGGTCAACTCTGGACCACCCTGCCCTATGGGATAACTTTTCCTGGACAGCTCTACTTCACCTTATTTTCTGTCCTTGCCTGCGTGAATACTTTATCATATTTCATTTTTTTTTTGTTTTATTTGATTTCATTTTGTGTTTTTCGGTTTTTGTTCCTTTGTACTCCAGTAGAACACTTAGGAAGGTCCCTCTTCTTGTGGACATTCACCATAACCCTTTTGCACTGTGCATTTCTATCCCTTGATACTCCATAGCTTATTCTCTTCCAGTATTTTTGGGTGGTTGACTTAATGATTTAATCAGGGTTATGATTTCGATTCCTAACGTTTCTTCCAATAAATTCTGGGGTTGATAACAATCAACTAAAAATTCCTCAAGGTGGTGTCCCAGCATGGTTGCAGTCTGAAACAAATAAAAGATAAAAGATATCTTAATCTCTCATGATTAAAATCTAGGAATTCAAACAATAAAAAAAGAAAAGAAAGGGAAATATGTCAGTTACATGGGTGTGCTGAGTGTGAAACTCATTTAGTACCTCACAGTTTTGTTGGGAGTGAAAACAGTAGTTCCAGACACAATTTCATCACTATTCAATATTGATCCGACCATATATATATATATATATATATGTCCCTTCCTCCTTGTTCCACTTCCTCCCTCCACCATCCTCTCTGCTCTCGTGTGACCTGTGGTCAACTTTCTTTTCACTCCAGCCGCTGTGAAGGCAAGACGAACTACTAGCGTTCTACCTCAGATTCGCGTTTGGCCGTACGGCTTTTGAATGTTGTTTTCACTGTCCAATTTTTCCTGTCTTGGTTTGTGTTTGCCACCTTGGAATCCTCTGTGTAGTGGGTTGATCCACTACTCAGGAAGAGACTATTCTAGAGTACGTTCTGTCTTATCTTCGAAACGTCTAGTTAGAATAGAGACAGCTGATGAATGGATATTCCAAGTGGCTTTCCGTTTTCCTATGTGTTCGTTCCGTTGTCTGTAGTTCATTGTTCTAACGTCCTGTACCCTGATATGCATATATATACACATGTAGATGTAAGTATGTACATATATGTGTGTATACATGTATATATATTCTTTGTATTATATATATATATATATATATATATTCTCTGAGTGGTTGGCGTTAGGAAGGGCATCCAGCTGTAGAAACTCTGCCAAATCAGATTGGAGCCTGGTGTAGCCATCTGGTTTCACCAGTCCTCAGTCAAATCGTCCAACCCATGCCAGCATGGAAAGCAGACGTTAAACGATGACGACGACGACGACGACGATATATTGAGTTCTAACACCAGATTATTAGTGTCACTAAGCTTAAGCAAAATATTAAAATATATTCATACAACAGACTTTTTTCAGTTTCCATCTATCAAATCCACTCAAGGCTTTGGTCAGCTTGGAATTGTTGTAGAAAACGTCTGCCCAAGGTGCAATGCAGTGAGATAGAACCCAACCCATGTGGTTGGGAAGCTTACTTCTTACCACCATGCTTGCCCCTATGTGTATATATGTGCATGTGTGCATGTGTGTGTGTGTGTGTATTTATGTGTTTAAGTATGTGTGTATATATATATATATATATATATGTACACTTACCTGAATGTATATCTTCATCTCTCTCTCTCCATCTATATTTTCTGTATTTCTCTTCTTTATGTGTCATGTTTGGTTTATCTGGGCTTGATAAGATAACACTCTCTTGGTTAGATAAGATAACACTGTCTTCTTTAAAGATGGGCCCAATCTCAAACTGTTAGTCTTTACTCATCTCCCACTAACATATGCTCATGTTCTTTATCTTCACCCACAATTGTCATTTAGCAATGTGTATCCCTTATGTATATATATATATATGTATATACAAAGTTTTAAATTTTTACATTTAAGAAAGAGACTTGACGCCAATATCCATATGAATGTATTTAATCTGATGTTAACATTTCTGTATACAGCTATATTTGACAATTAAGTATAAGTCAAATATATCAGTTGCCATACACTTCATCAGGAATAACTTTCTTTGGACCCCCCCCCCCCCAAAAAAAACAAATAATGAATTAATCAAACAAAAATCAAAACTTCAAAATTTGAAAATCCATACCATATTACTAGCGTTAACCAGCCTAAAATCTCCTGCTATATTGGTAACGATTACATAGTTTACTTTGAAAAATTATATATATATATTTACTCACACACACATACAAACTGGCACTTTCTCAGTTGTTTTTATGTCATAGTAAGCTCGTATTAAAAGCTTTGGAATTTTACAGCCTCTTTTGACATGTATGTTTAGCCTCTTTCCTCAGGTGCCTTGTTCAAGCTCATCTCTGTACAAAAGTATTCCAATCATGACTATGTATGTGTGTGTATATGTTTGAGTGTCTGTGTTTGTCCCCCCAACATTGCTTGACAACCGATGCGGGTGTGTTTACGTCTCCGTAACTTAGCGTTTCGGCAAAATAGAACGATAGAATAAGTATTAGGCTTACAAAGAATAAGTCCTGGGGTCGATTTGCTCGACTAAAGGTGGTGCTCCAGCATGGCTGCAGTCAAATGACTGAAACAAGTAAAAGATTAAAAGAGAGTATCCCCATTTTATTCTCAGTCATTGTATCAAGCACTGCATTTGTAATTTGACGGAGTTATGGTTGCTATTTCTAACAGGTCGAGTCTGAACAAACAAGTCTGTTCTGCTGACTCGTCATTTAGGCTGTGTGTGCGTGCGTGCGTGCGTGCGTGTGTGTGTGTGTGTGTGTGTGTGTAGCATGGATTTAGTTGCCATTGTTGTGTTTAGCTCAGCTATGGTCAACTTTGCTAGAGTGGACAGATTTATGAATGAATTCTTTGTTACTATAAAGTGTCTTCACTTCTTGCAGCCACACACACACACACACACATACTTGCATACACATTGACACACATTGGAGCACAAATTCACACACCCACTGACTCTAGCATTCATTCAGTCTTATGCACACCTACTTAGAGGCAAACAGAAAAGCACTCTTAAACACAAGCACTACGCGTGCACGCGCATGCACACACACACACACTCACAAAAACATACACACACACACACACACTTATACTTACTCACAGATATACAAAAGGCACATGCCACTCACATTCAAACAATGATCATACACTCAAATGGTCATTCACTCAAGCGTATAAATGCATTGACATATGGGGAAATACAGACTTGTGTGTACCAGAATGTTTGCAGATATATATGCACACAATGGTGCCCCCCCCCCCTCACACTGATACACATATTCTTTTACTTGTTTCAGTCAGACTGTGGCCATGCTGGGGTACCACTTTGAAGGAAGATTTTAGTTGAATGAATTGACTACAATACTTAATGTTTTTTTCTTTTTTTAGCCTGGTACTTATTCTATCAACCCCTTTTGCCAAACTGCTAAGTTACAGGGGTGTAAACACACCAACACCAGTTGTCAGCAGTTGTCAAACAGATGCATTCGTGCGCATGTGCATGCACACACAACCACATGCACGCGCACACACGCACGCACACACACACACACACACACACACACACACACACACACACACAGCTACGACAGGGTTCTTTCAGTTTCTGCCCACCAAATCCACTCACAAGGCTTTGTTCAGCCCAAGGCCATAGCAGTAGACACTTGCCCAAATGTACAAATCTTTTCAGCCACCAAATATTAAAAAAAAAATTATGAAACTTTAATACGAACAAGTAAAACAGTAAGAATCAATCCATCTTTGCAAATATCTTCTGCATTTGCGTAGCTTGTCTCAGATTTGATCCAGTAGCTTTGTGGATGGATTAGAGACCAAAAAATTGACTGCAAAGCACATGTTTAGTAAAATTGTGTTGTACACTTCTTTATTACTAACAGACATTCCAGCTTGCTTAAGCCATTCAGCCATCCAATCAACTTGCCAACAATCTAGCAATCTCTATTCATCTGTGTTTGTATCTATTTGTTTCTGTCACTCTCTTTCTTTCTTTCTTTCTTTCTTTCTTTCTTCCCTTTCTTCCTTTCCTTCCTTCATTCCTTCCTTCCTTCCTTCATTCATTCATTCATTCCTTTGTTTCTTGCTTGCTTGCTTCCTTTAACTCTTTCTTTCTTTCTTCCCTTTCTTCCTTTCCTTCCTTCATTCCTTCCTTCCTTCCTTCATTCCTTCCTTCCTTCCTTTGTTTCTTGCTTGCTTGCTTCCTTCAACTCCTTCCTTCCTTCCTTCCTTCCTTCCTTCCTTCCTTCCTTCCTTTGTTTCTTGCTTGCTTGCTTCCTTCAACTCTTTCTTTCTTTCCTTCCTTCCTTCATTCATTCATTCATTCATTCATTCATTCCTTCTTTCCTTTGTTTCTTGCTTGCTTGCTTCCTTCAACTCTTTCTTTCCTTCCTTCCTTCCTTCCTTCCTTCCTTCCTTCCTTCATTCATTCCTTCCTTTGTTTCTTGCTTGCTTGCTTCCTTCAACTCTTTCTTTCATTCTTTCTTTCATTCTTTCTTTCTTCTTTCTTTCTTTCTTTCTTTCTTTCTTTCATGAATGAATTCCTATTTGTCTCAAAAAGACGTATGTCTGTCTGCCTGTCTATATCTACTACACTGTACAAGTGCTCTTGCCTAAGGTGTCACACATTCAGACTGAATCCAGAACCATGTGACTGGGAAGCAAACTTCTTACCGCACAGCCACACCTGCATCTGATATGTTTATATATATATATATATATATATATATATATATTCTTCTTTCTCTGCCTACTGTCTTCAGCGCTTGACATTTTTATAGAGAACCCATTTCTCGTTGGCAGTCACCATTCGGTCCAAAAAAAGATTCATTCGTAAGACGTCTGAGCAAAGAAAAGCACACATTCACTCACTGCGCGCGATGAGACTCAGAAAGTTTGCGAGGAACCCATTGACCCAATTTGTTGACTTTTCTGATGGCACGTAGGTGTTGATGAATGATTGAATCACCAAATCCAAGCCCCTCTGTTAGTTCCTCAACAGTTATCATGGGATTTTGTTCCACCAGGGTTTGCAGGACATCTTCATCAAGGTTTGTCTTCAAAGCTGTAGTTTCCGGCTTAAAACTTCTGAAACCACTGTTGACGCTGGCTTATGCTTATCGTCTGATCCCCATATACTGCATTAATACTTCTTGCACTTTCCGTTGTGTTGTTGTCTTCATTGAACTCATAAAGCAAAATATGCCGAATGTGCACTTCTATTATAG